>NW_012115766.1:4943887-4958789 GCF_000951035.1 Colobus angolensis palliatus
TATCCCTAAACTAGAAAAGGAGTGTGTGACAGGAAATGTGGATAAAACACGTAGTGTGGGAAGGGTCTTATATTCCTCCTAAGAAATCGGGGCATTATCCTGCAGATAAATGTATGCAGAGGTCAGATGACAGGAGGGCTGAGCCTGGCCAAGGCAGAAAGCCCTGGTGAAAGCCCACCTTTGACAGTGTACAGGCCTAGCTACTCGCCTCCTTCCCGCTCTCCTCCCAAGCCTGAGCTTTGCACAAGATGGGCGCCCAGAGGCTGCATCTATGTGAGGTCCATCCAGCATCAGAAAGCGTAACTCTGAGACAGCATCAGTCTTCAGGGCTGCTGCATGGTTTCCTCGGACAGCGCCCTAGCAGGGCTTGAGACCAGCCAGGAGGTGGGCCTGGGAGGTACCGAAAAAGCCAAGAATGAAACAAAGTCTGGGAAGATGCAATCAAGAGAGACACAGATGGAAGAACTAGGTCACACAGGAAAGGAAATGAGGCCTTCCCTGCAAAACCACCCTGCCGACTCCTTATCCATTTGCCAGAGCCACAGCAAGACAGAGGACGTAGTGGAAACTGATAGGCAAGGGGGAGAGGTACAAAATCACAGTAAGTCTCGAAAGTCTCAAAAGTTATCCTCAGTGTCCTCTAGAGGAATCCAGGCCTGACACTCCACTGAGCCCCATTTCTAGAGATCCTCTTACCTTTTCCTTTGGGCCACTCGCCTCCGTCTTCCTTCGCACTGAGGAACCCAAAATCAGAGCTCCTATGCCCTCTGTCCCTCTATCTGGGAGGCAAAAACTTAAGACTCCACGCTCATCCCCACCTTCTCATTTGCATTAGAGCCAACCAGAAGAATCAAAGGGACCAAAAAAAACCTCAAGTGATACTGACTTTATTGTCAGAAACTCTGTATTGTTCATGCCTATTTGAATATCTTCCCACTTTGTCAAAAAAAAATTACCTTAGATGATTTTCTGGCAGGCTTCTCTTACCATTCTAAATACAGTACAGTACACTGGCTCAGTCGGAACCTAACGAGGACATGAAACTCTTCCACTTCACCCCCAATTAAAACTATGAGAACCACAGACAATGAATCTGGCCCTCTGCGCTTTGCTTAGAAAATCCTCATTGATTCACCAAATATTTATGGATCCCCATTATGTGTAAGACACTTTGCCATATAACATTGGGAATGAGTAAGACATGGATCCACCACTGAGGAAGCACAGGGCCCAGTAAGGAAATAATGTCTGTTCACAAATAACAAGGTACAAGGTACTGGGATGCATGAGGTATGAAAAATCACCATGGAGCTAGGAGACACTAGGGAGTTTCACAGACTATCAATTTTGTTATGCTTGCCTTTGAGAAGGAAGATGAGTCCTGATACCCTCTTCCTATTAAGACTCATTGTTTTGTTAAGAGTGCATTTGCTTACTAAATGAAAGACTACTTTATTTTCTGAATGCATATACAAGAACTGCTTCTACATGAAGCAGAAGAAAACATGAGTTCTTCTGACAAGCAGTCTATTAAAAATGCACTGTAAGTGGCATATTATTTGCACATCTATAATCGTCTGTGGAGATTAACCTGCCCTGATAATTTAATTTCTCTTCAAGAGGAAAGAAGAAAACTACAACTAAAACATTTAAAAGCCACACACAGCTTCTGACTTGATGGACTGAGAAGTATATCTGTATGTCCTGGTGGATGTTAAAATGCTGGAGTGAACTGAAATGCCTTTTAGAACTTACAATTAGCCAAGTGTTTTCAATATAATTCTTTCATGTTCTTCAGTTATTACAGAGACCTGACGATTCCTTTAAACTCCAAAGAGACAGCTGCCCTGGATTGGGAGACCTCAAAAACTTCGTTTAGATTTCCCCTGTGGCCTCTCACGTGGGTTCCATATTTAAGAAATGTTCGTTCATTAACAAACTAGTTCAGATCAGTGCAGTTATGTAAATGCCTAAACATGATCCACAGTGCCAGGCTATAACTCGAGCAGCTCTACTTTCTTACAGGACTCTGTTTAATATGCCCCATTCTGAAGGAGGAATAAATATTTTGTAAGAGAAAAAACTGCATATACGTTTTTAAGAAAAGCAGTTAAATTAGCAAGTCTAAGTAATGTCAGGTTCTTAAAGGAGACTTAAATGAGGCTTCATTTGGAAGTGAGAAGCAACATTCACTTTGTAGCAGTCACTGTTATATTACTGAGTGCTCTCCCTTCTCATTTCATGTAATCCTTACAGAGCTGCAAGCCAGGTACCATCCCCTTTTAAGGTAAGGAAACTGGGTAAGGAAACTGGAACATAAGCAAAGTCACACACTAAAAAAATGCCAGAGCTGAGATATGAGCCAGAGTGTCATCACAGTCTACATCGTCCTTCTTTGTGGCTATCTGACAACTTATGCACCCTCTTATTCTGAGCAGCATGTATAGCAAGTTGTCTAGGTTAAAAAACAAAACAAAATAGAGAGGGAACACAACACGGACCTCTACCACAAAGCTGGTCCTTCCATTAGTAAGTTTTACACCATAAAGGATTTTTTTTCCTTCCAATTTCCTTTTTTTGTTGTTAGTAATTAAATATATTTTATTTCTAAAATAGTATGCATACATAAAATAGAATTAAAAAGTTAAAGAGATAGTAATATACTAAAGTAATTTTAAAATAACTAAACATAGGTAAGCAGTTTGGAATGTTAATAACTTAAAGTATTGGGTTTCATGGGTATATAGGGCATGTTATTTTAATCCTATGAGAAAAACATCCTCTTTGCTTTCGTTTTAATGCCCTCTTATGGACTTCTAATTCTATTTATCCTGATTCAGGCCTATATAGTTCTTTCTATTTCAAAGTGATTTGAAATAGTCAACATTCCTCAAACGTCAAAGATACAACATATTTTTATACTTCAATACTCATACCTAGCTTTACATGTTATAATGGTTGACTAATTAATTTGGAATTTTTTTCAAGTACTGTGAAATCACCTATTGTATTATAACTTAGAAATAAGTCAATTTAAGATTTATTATATAAACTAAATTATAGCAAATGTAAGTTACAATACCAATATAATGATAATGCAATATAACATCATTTCCAGCATGTTTTTCAAGGATTGTGGAATTCCTCACATAATGTAATGGTTGATGGCTGTCTAAAGAATATGAGGCTCTCTGTGGTACTGAAATATTCCATTTTCTTTCAGGCATTGGTGTAAATGTGCATGATGACTGTTTTCATGCAGATGAACAATAGAATAACATTTTAATCCTCACTCTAAAAGAAGGATTGGTCACAGAGAAAAGTGACTTCAATTATTTTCTAAAAAATAAAAGGTGAGGGCAATTGTACTACTTATAAAGTGGTCATTGCTTACATAGTGACATTTCATTCAACATACATCATTCTAAAAAAATAAAATAAAATAATTGACTGTCACCCTGATCTCTCAATATGTCTCTGTGCTGCTGAAAGAATAAGCAAAAGACTAAGTAAATCCTGTTTTCCTTTGAGATGAAAAAAAAAAAAAGAATTCTACTTCCCAGAGATACAAGATTCAAAGCTGCTTCATTCATTCTAGAAACATTTCCTGAGTGCTCAATGCACGTTAGGCGTTTATTGTTCAACGTGTCAGGAAAATGGTAGTGAATAAACAGACAAAATCCCTACCCTTGCGAAGTTTACATTCTAGTGACAAGTGGAATCTACGGCAGAAAGATTAGAAAATGTTGCTGGCCAGGAGCGGTGGCTCACGCCTGTTACCCCAGTGCTTGGGGAGGTGGAGGCAGAAGGATGGTTGTTTGAGATCAGCTTGAGCAACACAGCGAGACCCCATCTCTACAAAAATTTAATTAAAAAAAAAAAATTGGCCAGGCCTGGTGACCCTTGCCTACAGTCTTAGCTTCAAAAGCCTGAGATGGGAGGATTGTTTGAGCTCAGGAATTCAGGGTTACAGTAAGCTATGATCACACCATCACACTCCAGCCTCGGTGATAAGGTGAAATCCTGTCTCTAAAAAATAAATTAATAACTAAATTAAATTAAAATTTTAAAAAAAGAAAACGCTGGCCAGGCACGGTGGCTCATGCCTGTAATCCTAACACTTTGGAAAGCCAAGGCGGGTGGATCTCCTGAGCTCAGGAGTTCAAGACCACCCTGGGCAACATGGGTGAAACCCTGTCTCTACTAAAATACAAAAAAATTAGCTGGGTGTGGTGGCGTGCGCCTGTAGTCCCTGCTCCTCAGGAGGCTGAGGCAGGAGAATTGCTTGAGCCTAGGGGGTGGAGGTTGCAGTGAGCCTAGATCGTGCCACTGCACTCCAGCTTGGGCTACAGAGTGAGACTCCATCTCTCTCTCTCTCTCTCTCTCTCTCTCTCTCTCATACACACACACACATATGCACACAAATGCTGCAGACCCCTTCCTCCCTCGCCATGTGCCAAAGCTGCTTCCCAAGCCATATGGGGTGGACAAGTACTTCTGAAAAGGCCTTTCTCCTATCCTGGCATCTCAGAGAACTATCCCCATATTAGCAACTGAACATTAAATACACACACACACACACACACACACACACACACACACAGCATTTTAAAAATCGGGACGCTAAGTATAATGAATAACAACTACATAAATATGACAAAGAATTAAATACAAAATCCCTTTCAGGCAAAAGCAGATGTTAAAAAGCCATTTTTTAAATGTCATTTAATTCATTCTCCTATCTCCTAGACAGAACCACACTCAACCTTCAAAAGAAGAACATAAATGATCTCCCTATGCAAACTCCCCAGCTTCTGCCCCAGGAAATCGTGACCAAATGGCTGATGTCAGCTCCAGTTCTCAGTGCTTCTACAAGGAGAGGGCAGAAATCACTGTATTAAGAATGTGTAAGCTGAAGCAATAACTCATATAACACGTGAATAATTACCCATTCATTTTGAATTATTCTGTAATTCCTGTGATAATTTCAAATATGATGAACTCCTTTGACATAATATGAGTATTGCAGGAACTTTTCCAGGATTCCCATTGTAATTCATCATTAACTGGATGCATGTTCAAATATTACACAGCTCCCTGCTATCTGCTTCTAATAGCAGAAGCAAAGCCATTTCGTTTGCCTACTGGCATGCTTACCCAGTTAATTTCCAAAGATGACCCAGTGCCAGCATGACCCAGCCCCCTGTGTGTGCCCTGATGACCTAGTTTAATAAAATATGGCCTCATATCAAACAGATCACAGGTTTAATTCCTGGCTACAGCAGCTACATAACAGTACATACAAGAGTGGTGCAGGGAAAATTGCACAGTCTTATGCACCATTTAAAAATGGACAACAAAGAAGCTTACATGGTTTCTATCATCTTAAGAGAACTGCCCATGTGACACTGACTGAATCCACCACTCCCTTTATCCCAACAACCAACATACTAAAATTCTGGGCTCTGGAACTATGAATTTAAATATTAAAATGTGTTTGGTCTTTTTTTTTTCCTCCTGTGTTTTCTGACTAATGAAAAAGATGAATTAGGGAAAGGATTAACCTTACCCTGCCTCAAAAAACAGACTCTGCGACCCCAATGCTTCTAATCTATTCTTGAGGATAATTTTAAAGCAGAAAATAAGATGTACACACTGCTGGGTTTCTTCACATTCTCCAAATCTGAAGTATTTCAATGATTTAGATACCTCTGAATCACAGGACCTTCTTTGGTAGAAAAAAAAAAAAATAACCTTCAGAAATCTCTAAGGTCTCCAGGAAACCAACTGCAACCAACGATCCCCTCACATCTCATTATGTGGCACAAATTTAGTTCTAGGATTCCCCTGGCCTTGTTCAGCTGGTGTCCTCTAATGATAGAATTATCTGCTCAATTTTAAAGCAGCTCTGGGGGATGAGATGGGCTGGTCTGAAATGCATAATATTTGAGAAATGAGAAAGACATTAAAGAGTGGAGCCAGTCAGGTTCCAAGGAGGCCAGAAAGCCTAGTGGCAACGGGCATGGCTGGCTACAACAGTAGCTCCGCCCTTCACCTCTCAAGAGCTGTAAAACGAGAGCCATGGTAGCACCTCCCCAGATGGGGTTCCGGGCTCAGCACAGTACTGAACTAGGAGCACCCACCGTACGTGGCTGTTACTAGCATCTGCACAGGGTAAAGTCATTCTGTTCCATTAAGCACACATCAAGCACATGGTGCTCTATACCTAATCTAAAATCCACTGCAGGATAACCCACTAACTCCCCTTTCAAAAGCTGCGCTATCCTAAATCTCTCTTGCTGCAGAGTATATACATCTTTACAGAATCACCATAAACGATCTCTTCTTTAAAAGAAGGAGGACAACTATTTGGACCATGCAGTCACAAATTATTTCAATCCAAAAATCATTAAGATCCAGGACAGTGAGAATACCAGATCATCATCAAACCTATCATTCTGTTTCATTTTAATATTCATGAAGCCAGTGTTTTCACAAATATTCCCTCTGTGTTTCCTAATAAGGAATATCATTCTCTCTACTGAAAGATAAGGAAACATGAAACACAAAATGATTAGCTCAGTATCACAGGCGCCAAACATCAGATCCAAAGTGCCTTCATATTCTCACTCCCCTTGGTGTTCCACAGGCAAGGATAATATCCACAAAGTAGAACAGACAGCTAAACAACTGTAGGGGTGGGAGGAATTAATTGATCTAAGCCTTCTTTATCTGGTTTCCCTTTTTCCTTCTGCCTCCTCCACTCATTAAAAAAAAAAAAATCTACATTTCTTTCTTCAAAACATAGATCATTTGTGTGTTGAGGGAGCAGAGGGGAGGTCGTTTTAGATGTAAATAACACCCGGGCCTTTTGCCCCGGCGAATGGTTTCTGAATGAACGGTTTTTTGTAATCCATCCTGTTTCTGTGCTTCTGTATTCAGAGTATCAAATCCTCCACTATACACATAGAGGGGAATGGGGGAGAAGGGGATAAATGATACAATAAGAAAACAAACATGGCCGGGCGCGGTGGCTCACGCCTGTGATACCAGCAGTTTGGGAGGCTGAGGCAGGCAGATCATGAGGTCAGAAGATAAAGGCCATCCTGGCCAACATGGTGAAACCTCATCTCTACTAAAAATACAAAAATTAGCTGGGCGTGGTGGCATGCATCTGTAATCCCAGCTACTCGGGAGGCTAAGGCAGGAGAATCACTTGAACCTGGGAGGCGGAGGTTGCAGTGAGCCGAGTGCCACTGCACTCCAGCCTGGGTGACAGAGTGAGATTCCACATCAAAAAAAGAAAAAAAAAAAAAGAACGAACTTTGCATCCCACAAAGAGAGGGCCCCTTGAATATCCCTCTGGTCAATTTGTCTCCAGCACCCAAGAAATCAAAAGCTATTACTTAGGCCACATAATTTGTGTCCACAGCCTGGCATCTTTTCCATCTGTCATCTCTTCCTTCTTATGTGTCTTCAGCGCCACAGTGGCAGCTGCCAGCCCTCCACTACCAACCATCCAGTCACTCCAGCAGCCACCACCATCCTCACCACCCCACAACCTCCACCACTTTCACCATGACTCCAACTACCATGATTGCCACATCCGCCTACCTGCACTGCATATGACTTTTTCCCATATCTGTTCCAATTTCCTCCGTAACTTTTCAATCACCAATCACATACTCCACCTGTAGCCCCCTAAATCTGGCCCCAAAGTATTGCCACATCCCACTTAGCCTGTATTTGTCAACCAATATCTATCAAATACACCTAACAGCAACATCATAGCTTTTTGTTTCATCAGAAGATTATTTACAAAAATTTGTAAGTAATGAAGAACCATCCATTATGAATGCACTCAACATTCTGAAAGCAAATCTCTTTTACGGAGAAAAACAGTCCAAGTTTAAATCATCTTTGAGAACAAGTACACCACACAGGTGGTGATCTACAGAATGAAGCTTTCATGATTAAAGTAGGGCGAAGCCGAAAGCACATACTATAAATCACCACATGGCAGCAACTCAGTCATAAATTTAGTTTAAAGCACAGTTTAGGTGTTTCTTTCCTAGTTTTAGCCCTAGAAAGTACAGGCTACCCCTTTGGGACCCCAAACCTATAGCTACTGTGCTTCTGATAAGTTTCTTGCAAGCCACCCAAGTTTCTAGTCAAAGCCAAACCTCAAACTCTTGTATCTATCCTCTGTCCCCTATGACTAGACCTTAATAAAAAGTGTTCCTTCCTTAGAGTCTATCATGAGTTGAATCCCAACAAGGCAGAGCCAACCTGCCAGTTGCTCAGGTTGCGGACTGTGGAAGAGCACTATGTTTAAGGAGGCATCAGTCTCATCGCAAGCATCTCTCTACTCGTTTAAAAGCTGTTCGTATTTTTATTAACACTTTGATGATTTAAAGATGGGTAATTTGATTATTTATATTACAATTTTCTAGCACATGGCAATAAAATGTCTTGTACTAAAAATCAGTATAGCTGAATAATTTCCCATCAGATGGAAGTGAAATGTCTTACAGAGGGGTGCCTTGGTCTAATTTGCACAAAGCACCATATGGGCTACCAGCAGCCTTCAGAAAAGCTTCCCTCAAACGTTTTAAGCTTTCTGTGGTCTTGGCTGTTCACTAAACCTTCTGCTCTTAGTTAATGGACTGTTTGCACTGCATTCACTTTTTTCCTCCCAATCTGGTCTTCTTCCCTCAGTAACTTCAGTTATCAAGCACATCCCCTACTTAAAGCTCGTGTCCTATGTCTGTCCATTAATATTACTAAACACATGCTAACATGACCCTTTGTTACAGAAGATCAACTGCTATTAAGAGGTGTCAATTCTAACCACCCCCTACAAATTTAAAATCACTAACACGTTACTTGAACTCAGTCAATATCTAACTAGATTCCTCACAGCTTTAAAAAAAAAAAAAAATTAAGCTTTCGTATAATTTATTTTCATTTACTTGTTTCATTAATCATATCACTTATTTAAAAAATAAAAAAGAAAACTACCACCAGCTATTTACCTTGAGTATCAGGAAGTAAACAACATTTGAGAGACAATCACAGGCCCAAATCGAATGGAATAATAAATCCGGTAGAAATCCACATGAACTCACCCTGCTCGCCAGAAAATGAGTTTTACTGCCATTGGTGACAATGGGCCCTAGTAAACGATCCAGCTGTGGAAACCTTAAAAAGAAAAAGATATAGGAAAATTTAGAAAGAGAAAGATTCACGAAGGCATAAACATTAAATTTCTTTATAATAGGTCTTCTCACCAAAACATCAAGTTAGTTCAGAAGTCCCTGAATCTATGCAATAATTATACCACAAACTGTTCATAATTGGAGTTGCTTCATCAACTCACCATTTTTTCCATTAGCTGAGTGTAGGATTTTAGAGATACTTAATCTTATTTTCAGATTAATCCTCAGTGGATTACATGACTTCAGTTTTCTTTCTATATTAATCCCTCAAGTAGTTAATGATCTGCAAACTGATTCTCAAATACACCATATAAATGAAGTATCTTAAAGACTTAAGACAGAGCTTTTGTCAAGGGAAGAATACCTCTGATATATGAGCAATCATGTCCATTTTATAGATCTTAATTTTCATATTATGTACCAAATTTATACTGTCATGCTTATTTTCTTCTAATTCGGAAGCAATAAAAAACCAGAGGAATTATGAATCCTACGTACAATATTAACATTAATATTAATTAAATCGTTAAGAAAACTTTAATTCAAAAAATCAGCAAATAACTCTCTTCTCTAAATTGTCCAACAGGAAGATTAGTCACTAGTGGTAGAAAAGAGATAAATTTTCCTCCCAAATGTTACTGGCATATATACCACAGAATGGCTGCTATTAGTAGGTTGACTTACACAAAATTGCTGATTATTCAACCATTTCTTACCTACACACATGGCAATTTCATAATTTTTACAAACAAAAAAAAATAAACAGGATTGAAAACCCCGGTGATTATGAAACAACTACATTTTCTAAACTACCTGTTGCTCAACATACATCACTTTTCTGAGCAACACCAACGGTCTGGGTATGAGTAACCAATTCCATTCTAACTTACCATCAATGGTATCTAAAAGATAAGAAAGGAAAGGAATGACCTCCAGCATGTGAAAGGGCTTATGTACATCTTTTCAATTCTTTCTTCCCACCCAGTCCCCCGTTTACTTCCAACCCCCTCGACTTCCCCCTTGCAACATAAGACTCTTTTCCAAGAGCATAAATGTGACAGAAAGAAAAGCTACAGGGCTGGAAGACAAAAAGGTGAGAGGGAGCACACTGATCTCTAACAGGGCCCGGTGAAAGGGAAAACAGGCAAGAGCAAGCAAGGGACAAGATGCAGGGGGCAGATGGATGCAGGAGTAAGATGCAAAGGGAAGCGTGCAGAAGAGCTGCTCACTAGCTCAGGACAGGTGTGGCCAGGGAGCAGCACCCCACACAGGTCCAAGCCCAAGTCCATGGGACAATGAAGTGAACATTTACTTCTGCCATGTAATAAATGCAGTAACCCATCTATTTTAGGACCTACCCACACTACCACCACCAGCACAACAGCATCACAACCACGCCACGATAACGTTAACTCAAAGCATGCACAACGCTAATGGGAGTAAAAACTAGTGCAATCAAGGCCATTTGGGTACCCCAGGTACAGAAAATTCACAAGTTCCCAAAGGACGTTTTCTTCTGAGAAGGCATAGAAAAGGGTTTAAATAATTTTCCCTCCCATCAGGAGACCCATTAAACCAGCAGCCTACTATAAATTGTTTTGTTTTTGCATGAAAGAGCAGCCAGCTGCCAAATAAACTTTTTAATCTCTTTTTAGTACCACCCATTTCTCATTCCCTATTTTTCAGATTAATTATGTGAGGATAAGATGGAGGATTAAAATCAGCATTCTGTGACATGGTCACAGAACGGTGGTGACAAAGTCAAAGTTGATATGCTAGATGAAACCTGTTCACATCCAATCGGAATCTTAAAAACACGTAAGATCATGAAATGAAATGCAAGTGAAGTAAATCTGACATTCAGAGGCACTCTGGGTTGTTCCAATAGCGATTTTCCCCTTTAAACAGAGATATCTGGATCTACTGTGGACCACTACAGGGTTGAAGGTAAACGTATCAATGATGGCAATGATAGTACTAATTGTAACAGAAAAAAAAAGAAACAAAATTGTCATTATTATTATTATGGGTACGGCCATAGATAAAGAGCTGCAAATAGAACAGCTCTGAATTAATAGACCAGTTGGAATTATACTTCACGTTGTGGAATGGAGTTAAAAAGTGACTTTATGTTAACATGGAAATTAAATAAGAGTGTGAACACAATTAAGGAGTACTGGCTAAGGTCTGTGAAGTAGATATACACATGTGTAGAAGATGTCAGGTACCATTTCAATGAGGCCAATCTCTGAAGAGCAACCTAAGAACCAACTGGGCAACCTCAAACAGAGTAGCCTGAGGCCACTGGTAATTACCACTGTGATCAGACTAGGGTCTACAAGACCATCGGCCAGGAAACAGTACATGGAAGCTGATGTAAGAGGCAGGAAGAGCTGATGTTACCGAATGGCCCAGAGTCCTAGACAAGAGTTGAGGATGTGAACTCTACACGTTGGTATGCAAACCCAAAACAGGTGGCTGCATAATAACCACGGAGAGAATTTGTTAAACACAGATTTGTTAAACACAGATTCCTGGACACCACCCTAAGGCTGATTGTTGTGCTCCAACAATTTATATTCTTGAAAGCTTTCCCCGGGTACTGCTGCAGCACAACTACATTGAAGAACAGGAGCTAGGGCAACAGATGGACACTACCAGAGAAGCAGTCTCTCGATTCAGCAGGAGTCTGAGCTGGACTACCAGGTATGCTTCATATACTAGTTCACTTAATCTTCATAGCAACAGCCTGAGTAGATTTCAATCACCCAATGTTGCAGAACAGGAGACTAAGGGAGCAGATCTGAAAGGTCAATAACTTGCCCAAGGTAACAACGCAAGAAAGATCAAATCCCACCTCATCACCTACTTCTTGAAGCTCTTCTATGGGTGTTCACTGTCTAATATGAAATGCATTGTATATAAATTGACTGTATATGTATGGATCTAATTCCAGTTTGTAGTCAATTCCATTAATCTATTTGTATAACTTAATAACTTAGCATAAATACCACACTGTCCTGATTAATGCAGCTTGATAATAAATCTTGAACTCGGAATAAAAAAACAAAAAAAAGAAAAAAGGAATGCTTTCTAAAGCCCCTTGCAGGTGCCCTGGAATAACATGGCCCTCAACTCCAGCTCAGCCACAAGACCCTTTCAACCAACCATTCCTGCTCCATGTGAACCAAGCTATAAGCAATCGCCTGGGCAGTGCTGTTTCAAGCCTCCTCCCTGCCCTTGCTCCTGCCTCCTCCTAGAACGCCTCTGCCCTCATCTACCTCCTCTTCCAAGATGGAGCTCAGACCTCTCCTCTTTGCAAAGCCCTTCCTGACCACCACCAACTCTTTCCTAGATAAAAATGACCACTCCCTTCCTTGGGTCTTGCAATAATTAGCACAATAAAACATGATACTTCTCTCCAGTATTCATATGCCTGACCCTATGTAGAAATAGACTATGATTTTTGAGAACAGATGTCGGTAAATATTTTAAGAATAAATAAATGCAGCGCTAGAGCCAAAGCCAGAATCTGAATCTGGATCCAACTCAAAACCAGTATACCATGCTGCGTCTCTGAAAGCTTTTCATCTACTTTCATGAAAATCACTCTTAACATTGTCAAGACAGTAGCCACTCAGCAAGGGGTGGCCAATGAGCACTTGAAATGTGGCTAGTCTAAACTGAGATGTGCTCTAAGTACGAAATACATTATTTTGAGGATTCAACATGAAAAAATGTAGAATATTCCCACATGAAAAATGATATTTTAAATATTTCAAATTAGATAAGATATATTAAAATTAATTCCACGTTTATTTTTGATTTTTAAATGCAGGTACTAGAAAACAGAAAATTACATATACAGTTCACGTTATATTTCTATTGAACAGAAATATACCCCATAAAGTATGCCTTAACTCTTCCTTATTAATAAATCCATTAACATGATGCTCAGCATAATTCAACCTTTCCGAATGACATAGAGCCAGAGCATCAAAGACTGTACTGCAGTGCTGAACAACATGGCCCTGCTAAGCACACAGTTTGTCCCGACACTTAAAGCTCACAGAATATTGCTTTCAGAGTTTCACTGAGCCACTAAGCTTCTACTCTACTAGAGCTGCTGGCACTTCACATGTAACTCCTCAGGTTTCTTATCTTCCAATTTAGATATTTTACTGAAATCTGAGCAGGACCAGGACAAGGCAGAGCACCTGCCTTGGGGAGAACTAAAACTCTCAGAAATGAAGATAAACAATTTCTTAAATAACGGCTTTACTGATACGTAGCCCAGATACCATAAAATTCATCATCTTAAAAGGTGCAATTCAATGGTTTTTATCATATTCACAAGATCATGCAAGCATCGCCACTATCAAATTCCAGAACATTTTCATCACCCCACAAAGAAACCCATACCATTAGCAGATTCTCCACAGCCCTCCTTAGCCCAGCCCCTGACAACCAATAATCTATTCTGTCACTTGAATTTGCCTATTCTGAATACTTTATATAAACAGAATCATACAACACGTGGTATTTTGTGTCTGGCTTCTTTCAACTAACAAAATGCTTTCAAAGTTCGGCCATGTTGTACCAGAAATCGGTACTTCATTGCTTCTTATGGCTGAATAATATTCTATTGTATGAATACGCCACATCTTATTTATCTATTAATCAGTTAATGGACATTTGGATTGCTTCCAGTTTGAGGCTACTATGTACACATTCATGTGCCAGTTTTTATATGGATGTAAGTTTTCAATTCTCTTGAGTATTCACTTAGGAATAGAGTTTCTGGGTCATGTTGTTACTCTATGCCTATAATCTGAGTAACTATCAACTATTTGCCAAAACGGCTGCACCATTTCAGTCCCACCAGCAAGTATCAGGGCTCCAATATTTCCACATCTTCACCAACACTTAATTTTGTCTTTTTAATTTTAGCCATCTTAGTAGATGTGTAGTGATTATTATTGTGGTTTTAATTTGCATTTCCCTAATGACTAATGTGGACTGCCTTTCCATATGCTTCTTGGCCACCTGTGTATCTTCTTTGGAGAAACGTCAATTCAAATCCTTTGTCGAATTTTTAATTGGGTTATTTGTCTTTATCACCCCCCAAAAGTTATACTGTTGAGTGAAATCATTCGTATATATTCTGGATAGAAGATCCTTATTAGATGTGTAATTTGCAAAAATTTAATCTCATTCTTTGGGTTGTCTTTTCTCTTTCTTGATGATATCCTCTGAAGGAAACAATTTTATAATTTTTATGAAGACTACCCTATATATTCATCACTCCTGCTTTTGGTGTTACATATAAGAAAATATTGCCTAATCCAAGATCATGAAGATTTACTCTTACTTTTTTTTTCTGAGACTTACTGTTTTATATTTTACATTTAAGTCAATAATCCATTTTGAGTTAATTTTGTATATGGTATGAAGCAGGATCCAACTTCATTCTTTTACACATAGGCAACTAGTTATTCCAGTGCCATATACTAAAAAGATCAACCTTTCTTGAATTGAATTATCTTGTCACCTTTTTGAAAACCAATTAATAAAAAATGCAAGGGTTGGCCGGGCGCGGTGGCTCAAGCCTGTAATCCCAGCACTTTGGGAGGCCGAGACGGGCGGATCACGAGGTCAGGAGATCGAGACCATCCTGGCTAACA
>NW_012115766.1:4958964-4959852 GCF_000951035.1 Colobus angolensis palliatus
GGAGGCGGAGCTTGCAGTGAGCTGAGATCCGGCCACTGCACTCCAGCCCGTGCGACAGAGCAAGACTCCGTCTCAAAAAAAAAAAAAATGCAAGGGTTTACTTCTCGGCCTTATGGATCAATCTTATACCACTGATCTATAAGGATATAATTTGCCTACACCATGCTGTCTTTATTACCTTAGTTTTATATTAAAATAGTTTTGAAATTGGGACATGTGATTCCTTCAACTTTGTTCTGGTTTTTCAGGATTACATTGACTATTCCGGGTCCTTTGCATTTCCATATCAATTTGAGGATTAGCTTTTCAATTTATTGGAAGGAAAAGACCTCTGTTTTTGATAGAGATTACATTAAATCTGCAGATCAATTTGGGAAGCATTGTCACCTTAATAAGTCTTCCAGTCCATGAACACAGGATGTCTTTTCATTTATGTATGTTACCTTTAATTTCTTTTAACAATGTTTTGCAGTTTTTAATGTACAAGTCCTGAATGTCTTTTGTTAAATTTGTTCCTAAATATCTTATTGTTTTTGATACTACTACAAACGGAAATTTTCATCTTCATATTGTAAATTGTAAGTGCATAGAAACACAACTGATTTTTATTAATCCTGTATATGGCCACCTTACTGAACTTGTTTTAGTTCTCACAGTCTGTGTACAGAGTCCTCAGGATTTTCTACATACAAGATCACGTCATCTGCAAAGAGATAATTTTACTTCTTCCTTTCCAATCCGGATGATTTTTCTTTCTTTTCCTTGCCTCACTGCCTTGGCTAGAACGTCCAGTATTATGCTGAATAAATGTGAAAACAGTAAACATCCTTGCCTGTTCCTTATTTTAAAAGGAAAACAGTCTTTCATAAGTACGATGTTAGCTGTGGG
>NW_012115766.1:4961532-4972527 GCF_000951035.1 Colobus angolensis palliatus
AGGAGAATGGCGTAAACCCGGGAGGCGGAGCTTGCAGTGAGCTGAGATCTGGTCACTGCACTCCAGCCTGGGCAACAGAGCGAGACTCCATCTCAAAAAAAAAAAAAAAAACTTGTTCTGTGACATAGTCTATTTTAAAGAATTTTCTAGAGGCATTTAAGAACAATGTGTATTCTGCTACCATTGGGTGAAGTGTTCTTTAGGTGTCTGTTAATTCCAGTTGGCTTATAAAGTTGCTCAAGCCTTTATTTCCTTGCTGATCTTCAGCAAAAAATAAGATCTTCTCAGTTTCAACCCATTATTGAAAATGAGGTATTGAGGCCAGGCACAGTGGCTCACACCTGTAATCCTAGCACTTGGAGAGGTGGAGGCAGGCAGATCACCTGAGCTCAGGAGTTTGAGACAAGCCTGGCCAACATAGCGAAAGCCTGTCTCTACTAAAAAAAAAAATATTTAAAAAAATAGCCAGGCATGGTGGCATGAACCTGTAGTCTCAGCTACTTGGGAAGCTGAGGCAAGAAAATCACTTGAACTCAGGAGGTCAAGGTTGCAGTGAGCCAAGATGGCACCACTGCACTCCAGCCTGGGCAACAGAGTGAGACTCTGACTCAAAAAAAAAAAAAAGAAAGAAAGAAAATGTGTACTGAAATCTCCAAATATTATTGTTGAGTTTTCTATTTCTTCTTTCAATTCTGTTTCTGCTTCACATACTTAGGGGATCTATTGTTAAATACATGTATGTTCAAACTGACTTCCTGAGAAACTGATCCCTTTAACAACAGCTAATGACCTTGTCTTCTGTAATAATTTTCAACTTACAATCTATTTCACTTTATATCCGTATAGCCGTTCCAGCTCTCCTTTTATTACTATGTTCATGTTATATCTTATTCTATTCTTTCACTTTCACAGTATTTGTGTCTTCATGTATAAAGTGAGTCTGGTGAATGGCATATAGTCCAGTCATGTTTATTTCATGTTTATTAATTCTGCCAATCTATGCCTTTTGACTAGAGTGTTTAGTCCATTTACATTTAAAGTAAAACCTAAAAATGGCAGGATTTTACATCTGCCATTTTGCTATTGGTTGTCTGTTACGTCTGATGTCTTTTTGTTCCTCCATTACTGCCCTCTTTCGTGTTAAATAGACATTTTTCAGTGTCTCATTTTCATTCTCGTTCTTTTACTATACATTTTTTAGTTATTTTCCTAGTGGTTTGTACTCTTTTATATTTACCTATACAATTACCTTTACTGCTACTCTTTATTTCTTCCTGTGGATTTGTGTTACTGACTTGTGTCCTTTAGTTACAAACTGAAAGATTACCTTTAATATTTCTTGCAGGGGCAGTCTGCAAGTGACAAATTCTCTGTTTTTGTTTTTCTGAGACATCTTAATCTTTCGTTCTTTTTCGAATAATACTTTTGCTGGGCATAGAATTCTTGATTGACAATTTTTTGTCTTTCAGCATTTTGAATACATTATTCCACTATCTTCTAGCCTCCAGTTTCTGATAAGAAGTCAGCTGCTAATCTTCCTGAAGATCCTCTGTACATGGTTACTCACTTCTCTCTTGCTGCTTGAGTTTTTGTCCCTTATTTCATCAAGTAGTCTTTCTGTCCCCTTTCTCTCATTCTTCTCCTTTTGAGATTTAAATTATATATATGTTGGTATTCATAATGGTATCCCATAAATCTGATGTTCTGTTCATTTCTCTTCATTCTTTTGACTTTCTGTTCCTCATAGTATATAATTTCAACTGATTTATTTTCAAGTTTGCTGATTCTTTCTGCTAATTCAAAACTGCTGATGAGCATCTCTAATAAATTTTTTTCATTTCAGTCACTGTACTTTTCAATTTCATTTCTATTTTATTCCTTTTTTAATAATTTCCCCCTCTTTACTGATATTCTCTATTTGATGAGACATCATTTTCCTACTTTAATTCTTCAGACAAGGTTTCCTTTAGCTCTTTGAACACATTTAAAATAGCAAATTTAAAATGTCTGTCTAATAAGTCCAGTATCTGGACTTTCTCAGGGATACTTTTGTTTTTCCTGTTACGGCCCATATGCTACTGCTTGTGTGTGTGGAAATTTTATGTTGAAAACTGGATTTAAAAAAATACGGCAACTCTAGAAATAGGATTCCACACTGCATAAAGGTTTGTTGTTACATTTGCTGCTATTATTGTTTCTATTGCTATTTCCCAAATTACGTAAAGTCCACTTTCTTTACCATGTTCAGCTGCTGAAGTCTAGCTTCAGTGGTCAGCTACTGATGGGACAGAGATTTCTGTCTTGAACCAATATATATTACAGCCTTTGCTGAGGGATTGTGTGTGTTGGGGGGTGGGGTACATGCTTTCAACACTCCAGGAGGTAGTTTACAACTCTTAGTCTTCTCTTCCTACTTTACTTATGCAAAGCCTCATTGTTAGTCTGAGATGACAGATTAAGGCCTTCTTAAGTATTTCTTGGACATACAGACACGGGCCTTCTAGATTCCAAAGACTATGTCAAAAGTTTTTAAAGCCCCCATAGATATCTCCTTTCCCAATGTTTCCTTTTAAGTTTTTTGGTTAACCCCAACTGGTGTCATTGCCTCAGGCAGCTGAGAGATTAAACAATTACTGCTGATTGTTTTCCACAAATGCCCCAGGGCTCTGCAAAACAAGCTCTGAGAATGGAGATTTTTAGGAAGCTTCTAGAGCAATCATATAGTGACAATTTTCTGAGACTGGGGATCTTGGAGGGCTGTAAACCTGTTTTGTTCCTTTCAGTGGCTTCTAGGCTATTAGTTGTTGTTTTTGGTTGTTTTTTTGTTTTTTTAGACAGAGTCCTGCTCTGTTAACCAGGCTGGACTGCAGTAGTGCGATCTCAGCTCACTGCAACCTCCACCTCCCACGTTCAAGTGATTCTCCTGCCTCAGCCTCCCAAGTAGCTGGGATTACATGCACACACCACCATGCCTGGCTAATTTTTTTTTTTTTTTTTTGTACTTTTAGTAGAGATGGGGTTTCGCCACATTGGCCAGGCTGGTCTCAAACTCCTGACCTCAAGCGATCTGCCCGCCTCGGCCTCCCAAAGTGCTAGGATTACAGGTGTGAGCCACTGCGCCTAGCTTAGGCTATTAGTTTTGAGGGCTACAATGGAGCTGCAGAGGAAAGAATGGGAATAAGGTAAGTTTAAAAATCACAAAGTTCACTGTTCTGAGATTCAGACCTTTTTCTTGAGTAAATATTCCTCAGATTGTTATAAACCCTTGCTTAATTTCCACCATTCTAAAACGGTTTATTTTGGTATTTTTGCCAGTGCTTTCATTGTTGTTGTGCAGGAGAGACTTTTCAGAATGTCTTTACTCCAATAATTCAGATGTGCTTCCAAGATAAGTAATATATTAATGCAATATTTTTAAGAAATCAAAATTAATGGGAAAAAATCCATGATGAACAAAATACTAAAACTTTAATTACAGATAGAATCAGTAACAGTGCTGTTCCCAACCAAACTGGAGCCTGTCACAAAAGGAAAAATCAGAAATACTGATCCTGTCTTCCTTTAAAATTTTGATATTTTGTTCATTATAGAGTTTCTGCATTAATCTTGATTTTCTAAACCGCATAAAATTTTTATTTCTATTACTGACTATCTTGGTGTCCCTTGAATTTGGTGCCTGAGGCAAGGCCTCAACTAGCCTCTCTCTAGTGCTGACCCTGGAGAAATGTGATTGCAGGCCACATTCCTGCTTTGCTATTCCCTAAACTGAGATATTAATGCTAAGTCACATTTATATTTTATTCCAATATCTTGCACCATTATCAAAATTAAAATCCTAAAATTTAGCAGAAAATTTTCAGTATAAAGTTTGGGGGTACAGGACAATGTATTTATATTAAAATAACTTCAAAATCTGCTAGTAGTGGCAAATTAGCTCACTCAATATAAAACTAATGACTACCTGCCAGTTAAACTAATATAATGTGGATTGAAAAAAAAAAAGAATACTTGCTAGAGTTTTCAGAAAACTACATGTAATGTTTGGCATGTTCACTGTACAAACTTCCAATGATAACACTAATAGAAAATGCATCGGGCTTAGAAACATCAATTTCAACCAGAATCATTCTGCTACATGATTTCAATGCTCAAATTAACTTCCCCTGAAATAAACTGATAGTAATATAAGAATTAGAAGCAAAAAATGTGTCTGGTTTAATACGTGGCAACACTTCCAACCTGAGAATACAATTATTTGTGTGTAGAAAAATACTGCCTGTCTTGAGAAGCTATTTTCAATGAGTAATGTTAAACAGCTTAGTACAAAGATAATTAATTCTGGATGATTTAAGATTACTTCTCCCATATTTACAGAGACGGCGTTCATGTTAAGTTTTCAGACTAGTACTTTGCAGTAGCAATCTGACGAAGTGTGGAAAATAAACTTCCCTATTAAGTGTTCATTATTTGCTTCTGCTGTTTTATTATCATTTATTGTAATCCACGGCTCTATATTCCTTGCTTTCTCTATGGTATTTTTGGGGAAAGCACTTAAAATCACTGTATCAATATCAGCCTGTTTCTGGACAAATGTATTTGCCTTATTACAGTCTTCATAGATACTAATGCACGATGTTGGCTTTTCATTTCTGCAAGGTGAGTCAAACTTTCTAAAGTCAGTATCAGGCAATCATCAACACTGGTTTGGCCCTAATCACATACACTTCTGACTTACCTATAGTGACTGTGTGTACACACTGTTTTGTTTTTCTATGGGAACTGAACATACGGGTGCAATGGGTCTACAGTAAACACAGTAAAAAGACTAACAAAGAGAGGACCTCAGAGATCAAATAGCCTATCCTCTCTGGGACAAGGGAAGTACATTTGGCTGAAATACAATAATCTTGTTCTTAAAATCTCTCAACAGATAAACAGTCTCTTCTCCTTCTATCTAGTCTAACTGATAAAAAATAGAAATAACGAGACCAAAGTAATCATTTTTTATTTTAACTATTCATTCATCTAACCATTTATTTTAAATTAAATTAAAATCATGTATTTTAAATTTATTGATTTATGTACCTATTTAGCAGATGATATGACCATCTATCTAGAAAATCCAAGGAAAATAACCACAAAAGAAGGTTATAATTAATAAGAGTTTGAAAAGTGCTTGGTTACATTACATTTTAGAATAGTTTTCTATATATCAATTATTGGTTATATGTAATTCAACATATAGAATATATACAACCAATTACAAGAAGGCCCATTTACAAAAGCTAAAGAAGAATATCAAATACCCAGGAATGACCTTAAGTCCCCCATTTTCCAAATACAATAGGGCATGTGAGAGAAGCTTGCAAAGTAAGAGACCGCATGAAGTCATGACAGGCACAGAGAAGAGAGTCAGGAACACCAGACTCCTATAAATGCCACCTCCCCAATGCCAGCTGCATATGTTCACTCAAGCTGCTGTGATGCTCCCTAACCACCGGCAAACAATCCAAGGAAACTCTGTATGAGAGATTTCTGTTTTGGTTGTTGAGTTTAAAATTGTTACAAGCTAACAGCTTAAAAAATGAAACAGCTATCCCATCCCGGTTCCATACCCCTGTCCCCATGAGTACACGAAGGCTGTAACTAAAAACCAGCAGACAGGCCCTGGCTGCAGTTCCCCAATGGCTTCTTCACCTTCTCCACTAAGAAATTCATGACAGCCTGTTGCCAGGTCCACGTGTGTGTGTGCACGCACGTGCGTGTGTCTGTGGTGTTCTGATTAGCAGATGTAGGGCAGCCATCTGGGCATGCAGGAGCCTCAGTCAATGTCTGCCTAATTTCCCCTCCTCAAACCCTAACCAACCCCAGTTGCCTATATAAGCTGGGGATTCTCTCCGGCTCAGTTCCACGCAGCAAGTTGTTCTAGGTTCTTGGTATTAAGACATTCCTCAAGCAAGAGCAGTGTGGTTCCCACTGTCCACATCTTTTATATATCATAGTTCCATTTGTTCCCAGGGTGACTGCAGGGAGTCCAGGCTGGAGTGACCTTGCCCCTTTCCTATGACAAGCCAGTAGGAGCCATCACTGAAAACATACACTCTCCCTCCCTGCTCGTATTCAGGTATGGTCTAGGCTGGATTCCGACGCCCTACGAGGCCCTCAGTTCCAAGCCACCACACTACTAAGGCCCCAAGAACACCACCAGTGTTCATGGGCAGACTCGGGTGGCTGGAGCGGGGGATAGGACTGCTGTCGGGAGGAAAGCTGGCCATGAGCGTGAGATCCCCCACTGCGGCCTGCAGCTGCCTCCCTGCTCCCCACCAATGCAGGCTGCACTCTGGTCAGGCGGTTCACTCTTCCATCTCCTTTAGGGCTCTGCTCAACATCTCCTCTCAGTGAGGCGTCCCCCGACCACACTACTTGAAAGAGCAATTCCCCATCTCCCACTCCTGCTCCCCCGTCTCTGATTTATTTTCTCCACAGCACTCTCCATACCTAATATATTAAGTACTTAACCTCATCTGATTCATTCCATTATACTGTAAGTTCCTCAAGGGTACAGTTTTTCTACGTTTTGTTTGCTGCTCTATACCTAACATGTAGACCAGTGCCTGGCCTATGGTGACACTCAAACTTTTTTGTTGGCTGGTGTGGGGAAAAAAAAAAAAAAAATCTGGACACTGGTTGAAGGCAGTCAGGACAGATTTTACTCCGTACTACTGCAGTGAGAGAAAGAGACTTCAGTATAGAGCTGAGCTCAACTCCGATTCAGGTAGAGGTGACTGGGTGTTTTAAAGAGAGAATGAGGAACTAGCAAAGAAAAATGAGAATGTGTGTGGGCTCAAGCAGGGTCAAGGACATAGAATATTACAGCTAGCAGACCAGGTTTGCCTGGTTTGCCAATGAGACTACGCCATCTGTGACTGCTAAATGTCACTTGTCAAAGTTAAGCTCCTACCCACCTACAGAGACTAGAGGACAGAGCCCTATCCTCCCTGATGATTACACGTCAAAGGAATGGCTTACAGACACTGAGGAAGACACTCCAGGTGGTAGGAGATACACATATATCTCAAAGGCACAGAGAAAGAATTACAATTGTAAGTTTTTAATAAACGATCTAACAAAATGAAAGTCAGGGGCCTATTATCATTTGTGTGGGCTAGAACAAGACAAATGCTTTGGGGCAGCCTTGAGCTTTTGTAGGCAGGAACGCAAGTGAAGCTGGGTCATCCCAGGAACATGGCCTTAGGCTGCTAGATGCCATGTTATCAGGTGTGGCTGTGTCCCCACCCAAATGTCATCATGAATTATAATTCCCATGATCCCCATACGTCATAAGAGGGACTAGGTGGGAGGTAATTGAATCATGGGGGCGATGACCCTCATGCTGTTCCCGATAGTAAGTTCTCATGAGATCTGATGGTTTTATAAGGTGTTCTCCCCCTTTTGCTCATTATTCTCTCCTGCTGCCATGTGAAGAAGGACATGTTTGCTTCCCCTTCCACAATGATTGTAAGTTTCCTGAGGCCTCCCCAGCCATGCTGAACTATGAGTCAATTAAACCTCTTTCCTTTATAAATTACCCAGTCTCGGGCATGTCTTTATCAGCAGGGTGAGAACAGGCTAATACACCATGTGACAGTGTTTTCAGATCCCTCGGAGGGTGGGAGCACAGACAAAATTGTTTGTGTTGAAAACTGCAGTTCTTACAGGCCAAGGTTGAGGCCCAGTTGAGAAGAGGGCTCATTGGAACCTGGCTAAAGTTTGGTCAAAAAGAGAGTCTCTGTGGATGGGTGGGTGGATGGTAGATAGATGACTGATGGATGGATAATTGATAGACGAGGTATATGGGTTGGTGAGAAGGGTCAAGATGATAAGATCTGAAGGCACCCACATTCACACAGGAAGTAGAAATCATTTCAGAGAAAAGGGGAAACTCCTTGACTCTTTTCAACAATTCGTTTCAAACATGTGTGTGGTGGATACTATAAGCCTCCCACTTGCTCATAAAAACTGCTAATGGGAACAAGCTGATATTCATCTAGTCCTTCCAAACATGCATTTGTTTCCTGTAGGATATTTTCCAGGAATGAATTTGTTTGCTCACTGTTGAAAATTCATATTAGAGACCAATCCTAACAAGCTTACAGAAGGCTCTCCTATGGAGCTGATGCTATCTGTTCCTATTAACATTTTATTAATGAAGCATCTTTCAGCAGGGTTTTTTCCTTCCTTTCCGCCTGGCATCCTGCCTCTGAGAGGAGGAAAAGCTTTAACCCACTTTCCTCCCTTCCGCACCCCGTTTCCACCCTTCTCCACGTCCAGCTCACACACTGATCCAAAACAGTCTCATGCGTGTGAGATTACGAGGCAAGGAACTGGTTCTCCAGGTAAGTGCCTGATTTCAGAGGCTCCACACAGCCCTAGGTTACAGCAGTTTGCATTTTCTCAGCAAGGCAACTATGATATTGTACAGATTCTTTTTTTTATCTTTTCAGATGACAAAAATTATATTAAGAATAGGCAATTTTGTAAGTTAATATCTGAAGATAAGTTGGAGCCTGGGATAGCTGCACGGTCTGTGGAACCTTGGGTTTATATAATTGTGGGGTGGGAAGGTAGAAAGAGTACTCTCCCTATTTTTAAAAAAATCCAAAAGTACAAATACAAACTCAGGGATGACCACATGAACACACTGCCAGTGCCCCTCGCAGAGGGCTCCGAAGAAGCCTGTGTGAGGGAGGGACCTGAGGCTTAGGTTCATTAGCTCCCCAGTCGATCTGCCGCTGCTGGAGATAGAAAGGACTAGAGAGGTTTCTGCCACAGCATTCAAATCTCCAGAAAATCGCTAAGCAGAACAGTCTTCTATTACATCAATCCCCCAGACACTATTCTTACCTCTCGTTCACAAACCACCATCCCTGCTGTTCCCTCTAATTTGCCAACAGCAATTCATTATAAAAGTGTGTATGCCGGAGTGGGTTTGGGCATCCTCCCGGATTTTGGCTTTAACAGTCTAGTTCCGTGTCAATTATGTAATAGCCAAAACAGGGAGTTTAATGGAGTACCAAAAGCACAGTCAGAGTTCTTACATAAGCCTTCATAAACCATCCATAAGATCTGCTTCTAGATTTGGATATTTGGGATTACATAAGGAAGACAGAAAACATTGACTCAGAGGCCAGGTTTCTTTCTGACCTAAAAACAATAAAAGCTTTTTGCACTTCATTTACTAGTTCACAGTAATATAGTAAGTTTTTAATTTGATACGGAAAATAATCTTTCCTATGACTTACTGTACCGTGTAAACATAAAGGAATCCTGACACTACTACTCAACTTTCATTGGTACTTCCGCAAATGAAATACATATCACTTAAGATTCCCAAAAGTATTCTACACGGAATTATGGGTCCCTGATAAACATCAACTACTCTTTGCAGGAAAAACAATAAAGAGCATTTAGCCAAAACACGAAAGTCCACATGCTGTAGTTCTTTGATGTGTCCCCTTTCCAATACCATTTTTTTCTTCCCATGTTTCTAACAACGCATTTTTGACTTACCTTAAACCACTGTAGCAACACCATAGGCTACAAAGTGACAAAACAATGCTCCACAATGCGTCTCACCCCTTGCTACACGTTAGAATCACCAGGAAAGCTTTTTCACATTATAGGTATCAAGGCATCACCCCAAACCAATTAAAACAGAATACTGGGTGGAGGGGGGACAAGGGGTCTTCCCAGCCATCAGTATATCTGATGTTTTCTACTTTTGTATTTTTACCTGAAACAAATAGCCATAAATGTGAGTACTGGTTTTGGGGCCTGTGGAAAGGCAAGGGAAAGAGAGACACACCTTTAATAACCGGCAACTCATTATTACCACATTTCCATCAGAGATAAAAATAAAATCATTCAATAGTTTGAAAACTAGAAAGGATACACGTAGGATCTTTTTACCAATAAGTAGTCAAAGAATTCTCACCAATTCATAATAGACTTTACAAAACCAATTTTTCAATGCTTTACAATTTTATCTAATGACTTTTTTTAATATAGGGTCCTATATTATCTCAAAAGGGTACCTCAAGCTAAAACCACTGCTTATCTCCAAGTAAACTTAAAGCATGACACTGTCTTCTTAGGTGCTCTGGCAATCACACATAACTTTACCAATGAGCAAATATTTTTTTAAGCACTTATATAACGGAGAGTACAGGCGCCTTTGGTATCCTGCCAAGAGTACTTCTTTCCGTGTTTGTATTTAAAATAGAATGGTAGTAACATCACTTGTGTGCCTGTAATTCCTTCTGTGCACAGGCTCAGAATGAAAAAAAAATGGATGTAGCAAGCCGCTTCACTGCTTTACCATTATAAAGCTTGAAGGAAATAACACACTCATACTAAATTAAGACGAAGACTCAGACCAAATTATCCAAAGCTGGGGGTGGGTAGGGGAGAACTCGCTTTAACTAACCTACCAACGCCTCTAAAGCAGGGGGTGTTGAACCTGGCAGCACGCGAAGGTGCCAAAAGAGCTGCAGTCCCTCAACCAGAGCAGGTGATGTGGGCAGGAAGCATCAGCGCTCCGGAGACGAGAGGCCGAAACAGCCTGGCGCTGCCCCGAGCCCGGCTGCGCGCTCCCCAACTCCGCGCACCTGTCTCCGGCGGGTCCAGAGGGCGGGCAACAGAGCCAGCCGACCCCGCCGGACAGTGCAGCAGAGGATTCGCTCACCTGCGTCGAAAAGAGCCAAGAAAGATGTAATGTCCAAGAGGCCACCACTGCCCTCACCGAGACGCTCATCCCGGGCCAGGTTCCGCCACGCTGCTTCCTCCTCCTCTCCAGCTCGAGTTTTCTATTTACCGACAGGTATGTACTCCGCTAAGCGGTCAAGCGTTTCCGCAGAAGGGAGAAGATAAACTTACCCTGAGAGCCGGCGGCGGCGCAGGTGGAGCGCGAGAGGCGCCCCCGCACCTGGAGCAGCC
>NW_012115766.1:4973105-4974157 GCF_000951035.1 Colobus angolensis palliatus
GCTCCGGCTCCGGCTCCAGCTACAGCTCCAGCCCCAGCCCCAGCCCCATCCTCATCCTCAGCCTCCACAGGAGGCGGGCGCGGCGCGGGGGGTTGCTCCGCTGGTCACCGCGGTGCCTGAGCGTCGGGAGACCTCAGGAGAAAGAAGGAGTAAGACTGGGTTGGCGGCTCCAGGGCAGGCCTCCGGGAATGGGTTCCGCTTAGAAGAGGAGCCGCTTCGAATTAGGCGCAGCAAGAGGCATTGGGGTTCAGCATCGGGAAGAACTTTGGAGGACGCTAGGGTGCCTGATTCACAGGAGCCCAAAGCCAGTCTCTGAAAAGATTTGAGCAAAAGGCAGGCGTTTCTTTCTAGAAGAAAGCTTATTTCTGTGTTTAGTGAGCACCAAATGTGCCTCCCCACTGTCCGAGGGGTTCCAGCGAGACTTGACTGCTCTTATGGTAAATAGATGAATTAATGATTTCTCAAAGACCTTTTTCCAGTCCTACCTGAAATGCTCAGGCTCCCCTACGCGGTGCACCTGGAGGGTTTGAAAAGGCAAGTGTAACTAGAGGACTTTTGCAGACTCTGATTCAAACAGCAATGGAATAAAGATTTACCATTATAAAGATGAAACGATGTTGCTGGTCTTTGCACTATTTAGGTTGGCTTTTTTTTTGTTTTTGTTTTTAGGAGATATCTTTCCAAACCACTGTGTTAAGCAATCCTTTATGCCAGGTAATTTTTTTTTTAACCAACTGGACTACTTGGTGAAGAGAAATCACGAAATGGCACCTTTTTTTCAGACCACTGTCTTTTAAAATTATTCCATCA
The DNA here is from genome assembly GCF_000951035.1 of Colobus angolensis palliatus. Lineage (NCBI taxonomy): Eukaryota > Metazoa > Chordata > Mammalia > Primates > Cercopithecidae > Colobus > Colobus angolensis. The sequence goes on from NW_012115766.1 coordinate 4,973,916, forward strand.
GTTCTTCCTTTTCCCCTGAAAGAATCTAGGACAAATTTCATAGCTTTTCCTGTCACTTTCAGGTGTTCATAAACAGTCAGATTTGCTGATATTAAAAAGTCCAGGCCAGGCGTGGTGGCTCACGCCTATAATCCCAGCACTTTGGGAGGTCGAGGCAGGCGGATCACGGGGTCAGGAGATCGAGATCATCCTGGCTAACACGGTGAAACCCCGTCTCTACTAAAAATACAAAAAAATTAGCC
>NW_012115766.1:4974432-4977677 GCF_000951035.1 Colobus angolensis palliatus
TAAATAAATAAATAAATAAATAAATAAATAAATAAATAAATAAATAAAATTTTTAAAAAGTCTAGTCCAATCCAAATCAAAACTTTAAACACAATCCATTGAAGCCTTCCCCACTCGCCTCCCACCACCCATCAGACCCCAACCTGACCCAAGCTCAGAAGCCTGCAAGGAGGAGGAAAACGACCTTTGATTCCTGCTTCTGTGTCCTCCCCAGCTAGCTCAGTGAAGACCGGTTCCACCGCCAGGCACGGAGGCTCATGCCTGTAATCCCAGCACTTTGGGGGGCTGAGTCGGGTGGATTACTTGAGGTCAGGAGTTCAAGACCAGCCTGGCCAACATGGTGAAACCCTGTCTCTACTAAAAATACAAAAACTAGCTGAGTGTGGTGGCATGCACCTGTAATTCCAGCTACTCAGGAGAATCGCTTGAACCCAGGAGGCAGAAGTTGCAATGAGCCGAGATCACGCCACTGTACTCCAACTGGGCGACAGAGCAAGCCTAGCCTGGGCGACAGAGCAAGCCTCTGTCAAAGAAAGAAGCAGGGTGTGGTGGCTCATGCCTGTAATCCCAGCACTTTGAGAGGCCGAGGCGGATGAATCACGAGGTCAAGAGATCGAGACCATCCTGGCCAACGTGGTGAAACCCTGTCTCTACGAAAAATACAAAAAATTTAGCTGGGCATGGTGCCACGTGCCTGTAGGCCCAGCTACTCAGGAGGCTGAGGCAGGGTTTCACAAACCTGAATGAGACCCGATTTCACCAAAAAAAAAAAAAAAAAAACTGGTTTCTCAAGTTGGGCAGGGTGGGCTTCTGACCCTGCAGCTGTTTCAGCCTCAGCTTCACTGGTGGTCTGCCTCGCGCAGGCCCTCTGCAGGGCAACATGCCCTGGCAGTCACCTTCCACAATATGCATGCTGACCCCGGACACCAACTGGCATTTGGCCCATCACGCTATAGAAGTGCAGGCCGCTGTCACTGCAGTACTGTTTTATTCTCTGGTCACAGGTAGCTCTGATCAGCCTCTTTCCTTGAAGCTTCTCAGGCAGCTATCTCTGGATTCTTGCATGTCCCCTACACTCCAGGTGACACATGCCAGGTTCTGGAAGCATGCCTTTCTTTGCATGAAGTGGGTGGGTCCTCCTTCTTCTCCCTGTGAGCACCATGTCATTCTCATCACCCACTTCTCCCTTGATTGCTCCCTCCTTTCCTTCAATTTGGTCTGAAGGTGGTGGAACCCTAACTTAGCAAATCCTACAAAGATGGTCCAGTACCTCCATATTTGTGGATTTATGTGTGGGGATACCTGTCTGTGCGGTGGCATGGAGGTGATCCCCTGAGATCCTGCAAGCTTGAGCAACTGACAGCCTGCAGCTGTCACACGTTTGGATCCACCACAGAGCTCACACCAAGGTCACACATTCCCCAGCTGTTTCCGGCTCACAACTGAGCATGGTGAGAGCACTAGAGCTACACCCTTTCTGCTTCTAGCCGGCGGCCTTTGCTCTGGAATTCCTACGGCCCTACCAGGCCTTTCTCAGAATGTGCTGCAATCTGGAGCTCTTCCAACCCAATCTTCTTCCCTTCCCTCTCTCCATTCACAAGTGTCAGACCTGTGTTGCACTGAGACCTGTCAGAAGGCTCTCTGCACCTGCATGCCAGGCTCCTTCTCCCTCCTGCACTATCCTGAACGGGCGTTGTCTTTAAAATATTTTGGCACATCTAATCCTATCTTGACATCTGCTTTTCAGAGGTCCCAAACTGGCATAGTCGTCTGTTGGCCCACTTAGCAGCATTCCAAGATAACTTTTATATTAACATTTGATTATGCTGTATTTAGAAACTGTGAAAAGAACAATGGCAAAATCATGGAGCCAACCTGAGTGTCAATCAACAGTTGACTGGATAAAGAAGATGTGGTCCATATATTAATACATCATGGAATACTATGCAGCCATAAAAAAATGAAATCATGTCCGTTGCAGTGACATGGGATGGAGCTGGAGGCCATTATCCTAAGTGAAGTAGTTCAGAAACAGAAAACCAAGTACCACGCATTCTCACTTGTAAGTGGGAGCTAAACAATGAGTAAACATGGACACAAAGATGGAAATAATAGACACTGGGGACACCAAAAGAGGGGAGGATGGGCAGGGGGCAAGAGCTGAAAAATTACCTATGGGGTACAGTGTTCACTGTTTGGGTAATGAGTCCACTAGAAGCCCAATCTCCAGTATGCTCATGTAACAAACAAGCACATGTACCCCCCGAATCTAAAATAAAATTAAATTTTTTTGAGACAGAATTTCACTGTCACCCAGGCTGGAGCACAGTGGCGCAATCTCAGTTCGTCACAACCTCCACCTCCCAGGTTCCAGTTATTCTCCTGCCTCCGCCTCTTGAGTAGCTGGGATTACAGGTGCATGCCACCACGCCCGGCTAATTTTTGTATTTTTAGTTGAGATGGGTTTTCACCATGTTGGCAAGGCTGGTCTCGAACTCCTGACCTCAAGTGATCCGCCCGCCTCAGTCTCAAAAAGTACTGGGATTACAGGCATGAACCACCGTGCCCAGCCAAATTAAATTTAAAAAAAAAAAAAAAAAAAAGCTGTGAAAAGAAGAGTAGAATGTTCTCTTGAATTAAATATATCTATATATATGATCAGCAAGTATCATAGTGTAGATTCTCTACCAAAGCAGAGACTGATAGAATGACTTGCATACAGGTAATTAATTTTTATTTTTTTTTTGTTTGTTCATTTGTTTTTTGAGGCAGAGTCTTGCTCTGTCGCCCAGACTGGAGTGCAGTGGCGCAATCTCAGCTCATTGCAACCTCCACCTCCTGGGATCAAGCGATTCTCCTTCCTCAGCCCCCTGAGTAGCTGAGATTACAGGCGCACGCCACCATGCCCGGCTCATTTTTGTATTTTCAGTAGAGACACCGTTTCACCATGTTGGTCAGGCTGATCTCAAACTCCTGACCTCGCGATCCACTTGCCTCTGCCTCCCGAAGTGCTGAGATTACAGGCATGAGCCACCGTGCCCAGCCTATGTCATTTTTTAAGAAGTCTTCCAAATGTAATACATATGAAAGTCCTAAAATTAATCCTATTTCTAATTGGAAAATGTTTAAATTGAAAACTCACTAAGATTATACAAGTAGTTGCCCTTTTACCTGACATGTTTGTTTTCACTTTTTTTTTTTTTTTTTTTTTTAGACAGGGTCTTGCTCTGTCACCCAGGCTGGAG
>NW_012115766.1:4979204-4990907 GCF_000951035.1 Colobus angolensis palliatus
AGTAGCTGGGATTACAGGAACCCACCACCACACTCAGCTGACTTTTGTATTTTCAATAAAGACAGGATTTCACCCTGTTGCCCAGGCTGGTCTTGAATTCCTGGGCTCAAGCAATCCATCTGCCTTGGCCAAGTGCCGGGATTACAGGCATGAGTCACCACTCCTGGCCAAAATGGTCATTCTTTTGTATCTCTCAATCTAGATAATTTTTGGAGGACCCAAACACCACATAGGAGATAAGAAAGGGGGAATTTGAAAGAACCATCCCCGGTTCCTAAAGCCTATAGTTATTCTAGCTATATAATAAATTGGATTAGGGTAGGAAACATGGAGTCCAAGTCCAGCTCTTCCCCCGAACACCTGCTTAGGGCTTTAGTTCTCTACAAAACTAACCAGGGTTAGAATCATTCATTAGGCGACCACACTGCACAGTGGAAAAAGGGGGGTTTTTGGAGTCAGGTGGATCTGGCACTGAGGGCAAAATATCAGTTTCTAGCTTAACAACCTAGGGCACATTATTTAAATTCACTGATCGTCATTTTCTATGGGAAATACAAAGACTGTCTTGCAATGTTGCTAAGTGAGACAAAATGTATGAAGTACATACCGCTGTGCTTAGCACACAGTAGAGTCTGGACAGGGACTTCCGTCGTGTAAATCACACTCCTGTGCCTATACACAGAGGAAGCTCATGTTTCATCAATTTTTTTTTAGGCAGGGTCTCCCTCTGTTGCCCAGGCTGCAGTGCAGTGGCACAGTCACGGCTCACTGCAGCCTTAATCTCACTGGGCTCAGGTGATCCTCCCCCACTCATCTTCCTGAGTAGCTGGGACTACAGGCACACAGTACCATGCCCAGCTGATTTTTGTATTTTTTTGTAGAGATGGAGTTTCACCATGTTGCCCAGGCTGGTCTCAAACTCCAGAGGTTCAAGTGATCCACCTGCCTCAGCCTCCCAAAATGCAGTGGTGTGAGCCACTGCATGGCCATCTTTCAGTTTTTACTTATACTTTACAATCTCTCTGTCTCTCTCTCTCTCACACAGTGAAATAGGGAAAGAGCAAAAGTTCACCAGGTTTAACAGAGTATTTTCCATCATTGCCAAAAAGAAAGGTTATCATAGAGGCAGTGATTTAATGGTTACATATAAAATTCTTCATGCCTTAAAATCATTAAAGTACTATTTCTCAGGTAATTCTCCCTAAGTCCAGTAAAATAAAAAGTCACCAGATGTTGAGAAGAGAACTTGGAAATGGGAGAGATTACATTATTTAAGCCCTGAACAAAAGTACCATTAAGGTGTAGGTCCATTCCAATCACTTTTAAAGATTATAAAGAATACTTCATACACAGTAAGCAAGGTTATATGATGGCACAATTAAACAGGAGAACCAGATGCTCACATGTTGTGTTTCCGCTGTACTTTGCACGGTAGATGTGGATACTGACGTTTGTGACTGCTTAGTTTTAAGCAAAAGTCACCTTCCTACAAGGCAATTCACTTTAGAATAGGCTATTCAAATCTGCAGCAGCCTTCAAAAAAGTGCGGATGGAGAAAATTGATGATCAAACCATTGTCTCAAATTGGGTTTTGAAACTCGAATTGGGAGCATTTTCTTCACAGATTTTGAAGTAGAGCTAATGCCTGGTTTGCCCAGCAGAGGGCAACAGCCCCCACGGGAACGTGCAAGAGTAGTCACCCGCTTTAAAAGCCGACTTCACCGGAGGTCCACGGAGAGAAAGCGGCGGCCAAGGGGTGGGTGACACCGTTCCTGGTCAAGATCACCCAGGGGCAAGCATAAAATGGAAATGCAGGTCCCTTGTTAAAAAAGAGAAAAAAGTGTTTCTTCTCCAGTCTCTCTCGCTTGACCTGTCCAGGTGTTTTGTTTGCTATTTAATGTCACACTCCCTCAAGCACAGAGAAGCTGGCAGGCTGGGTGCAGACCCTTAGGGCACCAGGGGCCCGCCCTGTGGTTATGCGGTGCAGAGGGTCATGCCTGACCCTGCCCCCACCCTGCCCTGCCCGTCTGGTGGAGGACGGGAGGGGCACCGTGTTGGACCTCTCAGGATGAAGGCCAGCAGCAGCTCTGAGCAGGGGCAGGAACAGGTGACCCAGACCCAAGTCCGGGAGGTGGGGAGGAGACAGGACCGCACACCCTTAGAGAGTGACTTAATCATGCCCTTTATAGGTAAAATATAGAAAGCCCAGAGAAGTAAAGATCTTGCAGAAAGTCACACAGCTCATAGTGGCAGAGCCAAAATTCAAAGACCCAAGACTTGAGTTCTATCTTGTGCTGTTATCAGAGATCATTCTTTTCTGAACATGTGGTCTGCAACCTGAGCTGGTAGTTTTATATTCAAGGTCAGGAGGCAGCAGAGGAGAGCTACTGTCCTTAACCACTCTACTTAGTGGCCCAGGACTTTGGGAGTTTACTCAGCTTGTTTCCAGAGATCAGTCAGCTTTGCTTTGGTTTCAGTTCAGGGTTAGCATATACATAAATCTGTATTAATAAGGCCAAGCCTATAATGTTTCTTAGAAGTTGCATATCGAATATGGAGAGAAAACATAGGGAGTGTACTATGTATTGTGAAACACTGCAACAGACAAGCAGACAAGCATATTCTAAGCCATGTGATTCTAAGCGTTTGCTTCCTAAATGATCGTTGATCTCTGGCCCCTGAGGAGTTCATTGTCTATCCCTGAGCAAGCCACTTGTTCCAGCCCATTACTGCAGCTAATTAGCCACAACCACATTGCATGTAAGGGTTTCCTTTGTGTTGAACTTTAATATTCAGCAGGAGAATAGACACTGCATCCCTTTAATTGTGTTTTCCTAATTAAATTGAAAATTCTAATTGTTTCTTCCTCTTGAAATGAAGATCTTAAATTTTATAGTCAAGTTCCTATGCTCAAGTTTTATTTTAACTATTTTTCAAACCTTGCCACAACTAAGTAACTAAGTAGACTTTACACCACAGATAACTTCTGGATACATGATTATCTAATAGTAGATGTATAATGATTACAAAAGGGACAAGAATAATGCACTTCAGGGTCACTAGACAAAATGAAATGTATCCTCTCCTTGTCATGAACCACTATGTTTCTCATTTGCTAATCACTAAAATGGAAGAAATTTCATCTGACTTTTATTGACTTAAAAGGAGATTAAGAAGATTAACTTAACACTCTTAGAAAAAACAAAAATATTATAGTATACATTTTGGCAAGCAAAAGTGCCATGTTAATAATATTGTTATTTACAACATAGTTGCTTTATAACAGATGGGTAAAAATGATCAGATTTGCAGAACACAGAATTTTGAAACTAGAAGAGACTCCAAGGCGATCTCGTTCAAATTCATTTTACAGAAGAATAAACAAAAATGCAGAAATAACAAGTTTTCAGAGTTTAAAATACCTATTTTAAAGTTATTTCTACAATGAAGTCTTTGACATAATAAAATTCTATAATAAATTAAATTTAAAGAAGGAATGAAACTTACTGTTTAACTTATTTAGAATACATGACAATAGTGAGACAGCTAATATTTCTTTCAGAAGCTCCAAAGTATTTAAAGCAGTTTCTTTACTCTTCGTAGATGAAGTTTTCCAGATCCTCCTGATTACCTGATTACCCTTGATATATTTTAATTTACCCATGTCCTTCTCAAAATTATTAAACTTAAATTCTCAATCCTATTCTCACCACTATAGGGAACTATGGATTATCACCTTTTAGTTGCTTGAAACCCAGGTGAATTTAATTAATGCAAACCAAATCACATCCATTTTTGGAACACCTGCAAAAACTAAAACGCCTAAGCCTATTCTGTGTACACTGCCTTAAAATTAGGGGACATCTGTCCTTTTTGACTGCTCAGTATCCATTTCTTCTTCTGCAACTGTGAAACAATTTGGCTTTGGAGAATTACCACTCTCTCCACTGGAGATGGAGATGGAGATGGAGATGGAGATGGAGATGGAGATGGAGATGGAGATGGAGATGGAGATGGAGATGGAGAAACTGCTCATGCAAATGGTATGTCTTACCCTGGCCAAGAGTTGGTCAAGTGAGTGAAGCCAGATCAACCAACTGCTCACTCTTTCTCTTTCTGGCATCCTGACCCAGAAGGAAGTAGTACTAGTAGGAGCTCATTGATTCCAGTGTGGTCCTAAAAAGAAAGTCGGTCACTTCTAGTTTCCTAGATGTTCAAAGTTGTTCTGGTTTTGGAACTTCCAAATCTTGGTTCTTCAGCCTTTTCTTTGATTCTGTGAACAACTGTGTATCTTCCCAGTAAAATCCTTCTTTTGCCTTTTGTTAAAGTCAGTTTCTGTTGTTATTAAGCAGAATCTATACCTGGTACACCTGGCCTGATATTTTCTGGTTTATTTGTTTTCTTGTCTGTTTTCTGCCTCTCACCCTCTTCTATCAGGGAAGGGATCTTGTCTGCCCTGTTTGTTGCTGGAACTCCAGAATCAAGAATTGTGTCTGTGACATGGGCGGTTCTCAAGAAATACATGTTGAATGAATGACTGATACCCAATTCCTTAAATAATATAGTTGTCATCTAGGCCCAGTGGCTCATGCCTACAATCCCAGCACTTTCAGAGGCTCAGGAGGGGGACTGCCTGAGCCCAGGAGTTCAAGACCAGCCTGGGCAATACATCAAGACTCTGACTCTATGAAAAAAAAAATTTTTTTTTTTTTTTTTGAGACGGAGTCTAGCTCTGTCACCCAGGCTAGAGTGCAGTGGCCGGATCTCAGCTCACTGCAAGCTCCGCCTCCTGGGTTTACGCCATTCTCCTGCCTCAGCCTCCCGAGTAGCTGGGACTACAGGCACCCGCCACCTCGCCCAGCTAGTTTTTTGTATTTTTTTTAGTAGAGATGGGGTTTCACTGTGTTAGCCAGGATGGTCTCGATTTCCTGACCTCGTGATCCGCCCGTCTCGGCCTCCCAAAGTGCTGGGATTACAGGCTTGAGCCACCACGCCCAGCCCAAAAAAATTTTTAATAATAGTAATAATAATCCAGTTGTCAAAGCCAAGTACCTAGGGATGATCAATTAAATAAATAAGATTTCTTAATCTATTCATTTAAAACCACAAACTAGAAAAGGGGGGAAAGTCTTACAGAGGTATGTAAACTCTGATCCTTATTAACTAAGTACAAGTCTTATTTTCTGCCAAATTAGCCTCAAAGTTGAGCAGCTGGGCCATGGGTGGAGAGGCCCTTGTGACAGAGTTGATGGTTCAGCTCATTCTTCCTCAGAGCAAGTAAATCTCTGGGGAGGGGATATGGCTGCTGTGGTCACAGTAATGCCTCCCGCACCACTCATCTCCCAGACCAGCAAGCCACGGACAAAAGTAACTGAGTGGAAAAGATCCATATAGATATGACTTTGCATTTCTGTACCTGCTATCAAATCCAGGGTGGATTTAATATGGACCTAAACTAATCTCCATTAAAAGGAGTGAAGATAGGCCGGGCACAGTGGCTCACGCCTGTAATCCCAGCACTTTGGGAGGCCCAGGCGGGCGGATCACGAGGTCAGGAGATCAAGACCATCCTGGCTAACATGGTAAAACCCCATCTCTACTACAAAAATACAAAAAATTAGCCAGGCGTGGTGGTGGCCGCCTGTAGTCCCAGCTACTCGGGAGGTTGAGGCAGGAGAATGGTGTGATCCTGGGAGGCGGAGCTTGCAGTGAGCCGAGATCGTGCCACTGCACTCCAGCCTGGGCGACAGAGTGAGACTCTGTCTCAAAAAAAAAAAAAAAAGAAGTGAAGGTAAACAGTAAGGAGGAGAAGAGCTGGGCTGACAGGATGCTCATGACCAGTGTTTGCTGACAAAAGATAACTGGGTGCATATTGAAGACATAAGAACAATAAGATGCTCACAGACTCTTTGCCTGCCCCCTCGTATAATAATGTTACTTATTGGGTCCATGGAGGCCTCAGTAAACTGTAGAGATGATCTTGAGTAAAGACTTGTATTACTGAAGAAGTGCCAGTTGTTTCTTACATCACAAAGGCCCCAACAGAGATGCTCGTTAATAATAGCTGATGGGAAGTGATCATCTACTGTATATCAGGCATGGGCTCTGCCAAGTGATTTGCACACATTTTCTTATGTGATTGCACAGTGCCCTGGGATAGGTACTACTTTGGTCTTCCATTGAACCAATTAGGAAGGTGAGGCTTAGAGGGTTAAGCAACTTGCTGAAGGCCATACAGCTGGCAAGATTTCCACTGGTTAAGAAGAGATGCTCACCTGCAGAGAGGGAAATAGGATAAGATACACGATAAGGCTGGGCATGGTGTTTCATGCCTGTAATCCCAGCACTTCGGGAGGCCAAGGCAGGAGGATCACTTGAGCCCCTAAGTTCAAGACCAGCCTGGGCAACATGGCCAAACCTCGCCTCTACTAAAAATGCTGACAGCTATGGGTGACAGGATTAGGCATGTACAAGATCATGGGTCATGGGGAGCTTTTTTCTCCCCAAAAGGGGAAACTTGAGAGCTGATGGGGCTGCTGGAAAAGATCCCTTCACAACTGACAAGCAGCCACCTGAACTTTTCAGTGTCGCTGCAATGGGTGGGTCTTTCTCTGGCCTCCCTGAGCTGCTCGCCTTCCCCACCTCACCACACAGGTAATGCTTTTCTCTCTCTTTCTCTCCTTTTCCTTTCCTATCTTTTCTGTTATTCAGGGCGACTGTCTTGCCCAGAGATCACATGGTGAAACTCCTGGTAGGAAGTCCCTGAAACAAATGAAAAAAACTAGATGAAGTTTCCCTCTCTTCTTGTTTTATGTCCTTGGGAGCTCGACCTGGTGCACTCGTGGTTAAGTCATAACCTTCATTCAGGCTTATTGGTTTCACCTGGAAGTTAACCTTTGGTAAAGTTTAAAAATCAGAAATATTGGCAGTTTGGCATGGTTAAAATAATTGGGTAACAAGAGATCTAAAAAAAATTTTTTTCTTTAAATAGCTCAATGGCTAAAAGTCAACTTAATTAACAGTGGAGAGAGCCCTCTCAAAATCTAAGGCTCTGTTCTGTTCTACACTGAATTAACTGATGGTTTTGACTTTTGGGGGTATCAGAAATCATTTCGCATTATCAGAGAGTTTTGGTGTCTAATAACTATGTAGGAAATACAGTTTTGGGGATCGCTAATGGCAGTTTTGGGGGGATACTCGGTTCTTTGCATGTTTGGATCAGAGAAGCATGCTCTTGGTCATCTGGAAGATATGGAGATGTCTCCACCCCCCACCCCCTACTGAGAGATAAGACTCCCATGGGGGATGGGCTAATCACAGAATGGGCTGATTGGCTTTGGGTTGCTTTGCAATGAAATGCACGGTACAATCATGGCATTGTTGTTCTGTAGCATTTCTCTTTGAGGGATCCAGGATTCAGTACAAAAATGGAACCCTTAATTTTGGGGATCTGTTTTCGCATCCCAGTTGTGCCTGGTAATTAGACCATAGAAACTGCATGCTTTCCTGGTCCTGTTCCTCCAAGGGTTCCACCCTGAAGCCAGTAATGCAATTAAGAAACTGGCAAATGAAAAATCATACAAGCACTGGATCTTCTGTCTGTGGATTTATGTGTGTTCTGTGTGTAACATGAAAGAGCTTCGATTAATTGGTTTAAAAATAATAAGTGCTTAAATCAAATATTTTGTCAGAAAAGTAAAAAGTGTAATGCCTTTTAGTTCATGTGACTTAAGTAATTTTTGGGAAATAAGAACACTTTTACATGCAAAGTGTACAAGGGAAGTGAAATGTGTTTTTGGTAAAAGATTTATAACATGGCATGGGAATGTGGATTTTTTTTTTTTTTTTTTTGCCTAGATTAAAGAATTAAAGAATTGTTTTAAGATAAGCAGATAAGATAAAGCTGAAGGTTTGAGCACATTGTGGAAGGTTTGTGAAAAATTAATCTTGTAAAAGAAATTCTGTGTGTGAACATATTGGCTAAAGTTAAAGGGGTATTATTCAGCTTTTCTGTAAATTGAACATTGGAATAAAAGCACAACAGGTTTTTCACAGAGCACTGATCTGCTCTTTCACAAAAATTTATAAAGGGGTACAAAAGGTTTATGGTGTCTTACCTTATGGTCAAACGGATTAAGATTGGATAGATTTGTCTATAAGGTTTTATTAAGAACTGGTTTTGAAATCAATAGCACACTAATGCAAGGATGAGATTTGGCTTTCTCTCTTGAACAAGATTTTCGTGTAATATCAAAAAAAGAAAGATTTTTGTTTGCTTTTTGAATAAACTGTAGAAAAAAGAAGGGAAAGGAAAGAGACGTAAAACTTGGAAAGCTAAATCTTCCCTCTATTAATGCTTAAAATTTTTTGTCTTTAAAAAAATTTTAAGTTATCATTTAGGCAAAATGAATGACTTACGGTAACCTGAAATTCTACTTTAAAATATAAAGCATTTAAACATTTGAGATTTGACAAACTTTCCAAAATCAAATTATAAATTATGTCTTTGGGGGATCTGGCAAGACGGCCGAATAGGAACAGCTCTGGTCTGCAGCTCCCAGCAAGACCAACACAGAAGGCAGGAGATTTCTGCATTTCCAACTGAGGTACCTGGTTCATCTCATTGAGACTGGTTAGGCAGTGGGTGCAGCCCACAGAGAGCAAGCAGAAGCAGGGTGGGGCATCACTTCACCCGGGAAGTGCAAGGACAGGGGGTCTCCCTTTCCCAGCCAAGGGAAGCTGTGAGTGACTGTGCTATCCAGCCAGATACTATGCTTCTCCCATGGTTTTTGCAATCTGCGGACCAGGAGATTCCCTAGTGTGCCTTCACCACCAGGGCCCTGGGTTTGAAGCACAAAACTGGGTGGCTGTGCAGGCAGACACAGAGCTAGCTGCAGGAGTTTTCTTTTTCATACCCCAGTGGTGCCTAGAACCCCAGCAAGACAGAACTGTTTACTCCTCTGGAAAGGGGGCTGAAGTCAGGGAGCCAACTGGTCTGGTTTGGTGGGTCCCACTCTGATGAAGCCCAGCAAACTAAGAACCACTGGCTTGAAATTCTTGCTGCCAGCATAGCAGTCTGAAGTCGACCTGAGATGATCAAGCATGGTGGGGGGAGAGGCATCCACAATTACTGAGACTTGAGTAAGCGGTTTTCCCCTCACAGTGTTAAGGACTGGGTGGAACTCAACACAGCACAGCAAAGCAGCTGTGGCCAGACTGCCTCTCTAGATTCCTCTTCACTGGGAAGGGGATCTCTGAAAGAAAGGCAGCAGCCCCAATTAGGGGCTTATAGATAAAACTCCCATCTCCCTGGGACAGAGCACCTGGGGGAAGGGGTGGTTGTGGGCGCAACTTCACCGGACTTCAATGTTTCTGCCTGCTGGCTCTGAAGAGAGCAGTGGATCCTGATAAAGAGGGTTCTCCCAGCACAGCGCTCAAGCTCTGCTAAGGGACAGACTGCCTCCTCGAATGGGTCCCTGACCCCCATGCTTCCTGACTGGGAGAGATCTCCCAACATGGGTCGACAGACCCCTGATACAGAAGAGCTCAGGCTCGCATCTGGCAGGTGCCTCTGGGACAAAGCTTCCAGGGGAAGAAGCAGGTAACAATCTTTGCTGTTCTGCAGCCTCCACTGGTGATACCCAGGGAAATAGGGTCTGCAGTGGACCTCCAGCAAACTCCAGCAGACCTACAGCAGAGGGGCCTGACTCTTAGAAGGAAAACTAACAAACAGAAAGGACTAACATCAACATCAACATAAAGGACCTCCACACACAGAAAACCCATCCAAAGGTCATTAGTCTCAAAGACCAAAGGTAGATAAATCCACGAAGATGAGGAAAAAAACAGCATAAAAATGCTGAAAATTGCCTCTTCTACTCCAAGTGATTGCAACTCCTCTCCAGCAAGGGCACAAAACTGGACAGAGAATGAGTTTGATGAATTGATGGAAGTCGGCAGCACAAAGTGGGTAATAACAAACTCCTCTGAGCTAAAGGAGCGTGTTCTGATCCAATGCAAGGAAGCTAAGAACCTTGAAAAAAGGTTAGATGAATTGCTAACCAAAATAACCAGTTTAGAGAAGAACATAAATGACTTGATGGAGCTGAAAAACAGCACAAGAACTTCATGAAGCATACACAAGTATCAATAGCCGAATGAAGTGGAAAAAAGGATATCAGATTGAAGACCAACTCGATGAAATAAAGCATGAAGACAAGATTAGAGAAAAAATTGCAAAGGAACAAACAAAGCCTCCAAGAAATATGGGACTATGTAAAAAGAACAAATTTATGTTTGATTGGTGTACCTGAAGAGACAGAGAGAATGGAATCAAGTTGGAAAACACTCTTCAGGATATTATTCACCAGAACTTCCCCAACCTAGCAAGACAGGCCAACATTCAACTTCAGGAAATACAGAGAACACCATTAAGATACTCCTCGAGAAGAGCATCCCCAAAACGCATAATTGTCAGATTCACCAAGATTGAAATGAAGAAAAAAATGTTAAGGGCAGCCAGAAGGAAAGATCGGGTTATGCACAAAGGGACACCCATCAGACTAACAGAGGATCTCTCTGCAGAAACCCTACAAGCCAGAAGAGAGTGAGACCCAGTATCCAACGTCCTTTTTTTTTTTTTTTGAGACAGAGTCTTGCTCTGTCACCAGGCTGCAGTGTAGTGATGCGATCTTGGCTCATTGCAACCTCTGCCTCCAAGGTTCAAGCAATTCTCCTGCCTCAGCCTCCCATGTAGTTGGGACTACAGGCGCACGCCACCATGCCCAGCTTATTTTTGTATTTTTAGTAGAGATGGAGTTTCACCATCTTGGCCAGGATACTCTTGATCTCTTGACCTCATGATCTGCCCACCTCAGCCTCACAAAGTGCTGGGATTAAGGTGTGAGCTATCATGCCCAGCCTCAACATTCTTAAAGAAAAGAATTTTCAACCCAGAGTTTCATATCCAGCCAAACTAAGCTTCATAAGTGAAGGAAAAATAAAATCCTTTACAGACAAGCAAATGCAGAGAGATTTTGTCACTACCAGACCTGCCTTACAAGAGCTCCTGAAGGAAGCACTAAATATAGGGGGAAAAAAAAACTGGTACCAGCCACTGCAAAAACATACCAGTTTGCAAAGACCATTGACACCATGAAGAAACTGCATCAACTAACAGGCAAAATAACCAGCTAGCATCATAATGACAGGATCATATTCACAATAACAATGCTAAATGCCCCAATTAAAAGACACAGACTGGCAAATTAAATAGAGTCAAGATCCATCAGTGTGCTGTATTCAGGAGACCCATCTCAGATGTGATGACACACGTAGGCTCAAAATAAAGGGATGGAGGAATATTTACCAAGCAAATGGAAAGCAAAAAAAAAAAGCAAGGGTTGGGCTGGGCATGTAATCCTAGCACTTTGGGAGGCCAAGGCGTGCAAATCACAAGGTCAGGAGATCGAGACCATCCAGGCTAACACAGTGAAACCCCATCTCTAATAAAAACACAAAAAATTAGCCAGGCATGGTGGCACGTGCCTATAGTCCCAGCTACTTGGGAGGCTGAGTCACGAGAATTGCTTGAACCTGGGAGGCAGAAGTTTCAGTGGGCTGAGATCGCACCACTACACTCCAGTCTAGGTGACAAAGTGAGACTGTCTCAATAAATAAATAAATAAATAATAAATAAAAAAT
>NW_012115766.1:4992193-5002980 GCF_000951035.1 Colobus angolensis palliatus
AAAAAAAAAAAAAAACAACCCAGGACCAGATGGATTCACAGTCAAATTCTACCAGAAGTAAAAAGAGGAGCTGGTATCATTCCTTCTGAAACTATTCCAAACAATAGAAAAACAAGAACTCCTCCCTAACTCATTTTATGAGGCCAGCATCATCCTGATACCAAAACCTGGCAGAGACACAACAAAAAAAAGAAAATTTCAGGCCAATATCCCTGATGAACATTGACGTGAAAATCCTCAATAAAATACTGGCAAACCAAATCCAGCAGCACATCAAAAAGCTTATCCATCACGATCAAGTTGGCTTCATCCCTAGGATGCAAGTCTGGTTCAACACACGTAAATCAATAAACATAATCCATCACATAAACACAACCAATGACAAAAACCACATGATTATCTCAATAGATACAGAAAAGACCTTTGATAAAATTCAACACCCCTTCGTGCTAAAAACTCTCAATAAACTAGGTATTGATGGAATGAATCTCAAAATAAGAAGAGCTATTTACGACAAGCCCACAGCCAATACTGTACTGAATGGAAAAAGCTGGAAGCATTTGGCTGGCAAGATAGCCCAATAGGAATAGCTTCAGTCTGCAGCTCCCAGCGATATCAACACAGAAGGCGGGTGATTTCTGCATTTCCAACTGAGGTACACAGTTCATCACATTGGGACTGGTTGGACAGGGGGTGCGGCCCATGGAGGGCAAGATGAAGCAGGGTGGGGCATCACCTCACCTGGGAAGTGCAAGGGGTTGGGGAATTTTCTCCCCTACCCAAGGGAAGCCATG
Organism: Colobus angolensis palliatus; assembly: GCF_000951035.1. NCBI lineage: Eukaryota > Metazoa > Chordata > Mammalia > Primates > Cercopithecidae > Colobus > Colobus angolensis. The sequence continues at coordinate 4,992,988 of NW_012115766.1, forward strand.
AGGGACTCAGCCGGAGGAACCATGTACTCCCCGCAGATACTGCGCTTTTCCCACGGTCTCCGTAACCTGCAGACCAGAAGATTCCCTCTGGTGCCTACCCCACCAGGACCCTGGGTTTCAAGCACAATACCGGGTGGCCGTTTGGGTAGACACCAAACTAGATTCAGGGTTTTTGTTGTTGTTGTTGTTTTTGTTTTTTTGCCATACCGCAGTGGTGCCTAGAACGCCAGAGAGAACCGTTCACTCCCTTGGAAAGGGGTGCTGAAGCCAGGGAGCCAAGTGCTCCGGCTTGGCAGTTCCCACCCCCACAGAGCCCAGCAAACTAAGATCCAATGGCTTGAAATTCTTGCTCCCAGCAGAGCAGCAGTCTGAGATCGACCTGGGATGCTCCAGCTTGGTGTGGGGAGAGGTGTCCGCCATTGCTGAGGCTTGAGTAGGCAGTTTTACTCTCACAGTGTAAACAAAGCCATCAGGAAGTTTGAACTGGGCAGAGCTCACTGCAGCTCAGCAAGGCCACTGTGGCCAGACTGCTAGACTTCTCCTCTCTGGGCAGGGCATCTCTGAAAAAAAGGCAGCAGCCCCAGTGAGGGACTTACAGATAAAACCCCTATCTCCCTGGCGCAGAGCACCTGGGGGAAGGGGTGGCTGTGGGCACAGCTTCAGCAGACTTAAACGTCCCTGCATGATGGCTCTGAAGAGGGCAGCGGACCTCCCAGCATAGCGTTCGAGCTCTGCTAATGGTCAGACTGCCTCCTCAAGTGGGTCCCTGACCCCTGTGTACCCTGACTGGGAGACACCTCCCGGTAGGGGCCAACAGACACCTCATACAGGAGAGCTCAGGCTAGCATCTGGCAGGTGCCTCCCGGGACGAAGCTTCCAGAGGAAAGAACAGGCAGCAATCGTTGCTGTTCTGCAGCCTCCGCTGGTGATACCCAGGAAAACAGGGTCTGGAGCGGACCTCCAGCAAACTCCAGCAGACCTGCAGCAGAGGGACCTGACTGTCAAAAGAAAAACTAACAAACAGAAAGGAATAACATGACCACTCAAAGACACCATTCAAAGCTAACCAACATCAAAGACCAAAGTAGATGAATCCACAAAGATGGTGAAAAACCAGTGCAAAAAGGCTGAAAATTCCAAAAATCAGAATGCCTCTTCTCCTCCAAAGGGTCACAACTCATCAGCAAGGGAACAAAACTGGATGGAGAATGAGTTTGAAGAATTTACAGAAGTAGACTTCAGAAGGTGGGTAATAACAAACTCCTTCGAGCTAAAGGAGCATTTTCTAACCCAATGCAAGGAAGCTAAGAACCTTGAAAAAAGGTTAGAGGAATTGCTAACTAGAAAACCAGTTTAGAGAAGAACATAAATGACCTGATGGAGCTGAAAAACACAGCACTAGAACTTCGTGAAGCATACAAAAGTATAAATAGCTGCATCAATCAAGCGGAAAAAAGGATATCAGAGATTGAAGATCAACTTAATGAAATAAGTGAGAAGACAAGATTAGAGAAAAAAGAATTAAAAGGAACAAACAAAACCTCCAAGTAATATGGGACTATGTGAAAAGACCAAATCTACGTTTGATTGGTGTACCTGAAAATGATGGGGAGAATGGAACCAAATTGGAAAACACTCTTCAGGATATTATCCAGGAGAACTTCCCCAACCTAGCAAGACAGGCCAACATTCAAATACAGGAAATACAGAGAACACCACAAAGATGTTCCTCAAGAAGAGCAATCCCAAGACACATAATAATCAGATTCACCAAGGTTGAAATGAAGGAAAAAATATTAAGGGCAGCCAGAGAGAAAGCTCAGGTTACCCACAAAGAGAAGCCCATCAGACTAACAGCAGATTTCTCTGCAGAAACTCTACAAGCCAGAAGAGAGTGGGGACCAATATCCAACATTCTTAAAGCAAATAATTTTCAACCCGGATTTTCATATCCAGCCAAATTAAGCTCATAAGCAAAGGAGAAATAAAATCCTTTACAGATAAGCAAACGCTGAGAGATTTTATCACCACCAGACCTGCCTTATAAGAGCTCCTGGAGGAAGCATTAAACACGGAAAGAAAACCTAGAGGAGTTGGATAAATTCCTGGAAATATACAACCTTCCTAGATTAAACCAGGAAGAAAATGAAACTCTGAATAGACCAGTAATAAGCAGCGAGATTGAAATGGTAATTAAAAAAGAAAATGCCAACAAGAAAAAGTCCAGGACCAGACGAGCTCACAATTGAATTCGGTGAGACATTCAAAGAAGAATTGTATCAGTCTACTGACATTATTTCAAAAAATAGAGAAAGAGGCAATCCTCCCTACATCATTCTATGAAGCCAGTGTCACCCTAATACTAAAACCAGAAAGGAGCATCACAAAAAAAGAAAATTACAGACCAATATCCCTGATGAACATGGTTGCAAAAATCCTCAACAAATGGAATCCAACAGCATACGATGGAATCCAACAGCATACAAAAAAGGTAATCTACCATGATCAAGTTGGTTTCATACTAGGGATGCAAGATGGTTTAACATACGCAAGTCAATAAATGTGATACACCATATAAATAGGATTGAAAACAAAAATAACACGATCATCTCAACAGACACAGAAAAAGCATGACAAAATCCAGCATCCCTTAGCAAAATCAGCATAGAAAAGACATATTTTAAGATCATAAAAGCCATCTATGACAATCCCACAGCCAACATTATACTGAATGAGGAAAAGCTGAAAGCATTCCCTCTGGGAACAAGTCAAGGATACCCACTTTCATCACTTCTATTCAACGTAGTACTGGAAGTCCTAGCCACAGCAATTAGACAAGAGAAAGAAATAAAGGGCATCCAAATCAGTAAAAAGGAAGTCAAACTGTCACTGTTCACCAATGATATAATGGTATACCAAGAAAACCCTAAAGCCTCATTCTAAAAGCTCCTAGAACTGATAAATGAATTCAGCAAAGTTTCAGGATACAAACTCAATATACACAAATCAGTAGCACTGCTATACAACAACAGCAACCAAGCTGAGAATCAAATCAAGAACTCAAGCCCTTTTACAATAGTTGCAAAACAAACAAACAAACAAAAAAAAAAACACTTAGGAGTATATTACACCTAACCAAGAAAGTGAAAGATCCCTACAAAGAAAACTGCAAAACACTGCCAAAAAAAATCACAGATGACACAAACAAATGGAAACACATGCCATGCTCATGGATGGGTAGAATCAATATTGTGAATATGACCACACTGCCAAAAGCAATCTACAAATTCAGTGCAATTCCCATCAAAATACCACCATCGTTCTTCACAGAACTAGAAAAAGCAATTATAAAATTCATATAGAACCGAAAAAGAGTTCACCTAGCCAAAGCAAGGGTAAGCAAAAAGAACACATCTGGAGGCATCACATTACCTGACTTCAAACTATATTATAAGGCTATAGTCACCAAAACAGCATGGTACTGGTATGAAAATAGGCTACTAGACCAATGAAACAGAATAGAGAACCCAGAAATAAAGCCATATACCTACAGCAAACTGATCTTCAACAATGCAAACAAAAACATGAAGTGGAGAAAGGACACCCTATTCAACAAATGGTGCTGGGATAATTGGCAAGCCACATGCAGAAGAATGAAACTGGATCCTCATCTCTCACCTTATATAAAAATCAACTCAAGATGGATCAAAGACTTAAATCTAAGATCTGAAACCATAAAACTTCTAGAAGATAGCATCGGAAAAACCCTTCTAGACATTGACTTAGGCAAGGATTTTATGACCACGAACCCAAAAGCAAATGCAATAAAAACAGAGATAAATAGTTGATACTTAATTAAACCAAAAGCTTCTGCACAGTAAAAGCAATAATCAGCAGACAAACAGCCCACAGAGTGGGAGAAAATCTTCACAAACTATGAATCTGACAAAGGAATAATATCCAGAATCTATGAGGAACTCAAACAAATCAGCAAGAGAAAAACAAATAATCCCATTCAAAAAGTGGGCTAAAGACATAAATAGACAACTCTTAATTCTCAAATATACAAATGGCCAACAAACATAAGAAAAAATGCTCATCATCACTAATCATCAGGAAGATGCAAATAAAAACCATAATGCGATACCGCTTTACTCCTGCAAGAATGGCCATAATAAAAATTAATAGATGTTGGTGTGGATGTGGTGAAAAGGAAACACTGGTATACTGCTGATGGGAATGTAAACTGTATAAACCACTATGGAAAACAGTGTGGAGACTCCTTAAAGAACTAAAAGTAGAACTACCGTTTGATCCAGCAATACCACTACTTGGTACCTACCCAGAAGAAAAGGAGTCATTATACGAAAAAGATACTTGCACCCATACGTTTATAGCAGCAGAAATAGCAATTGCAAAAATATGGAATCAGTCCAAATGCCCATCAATTTACGAGTGAATAAAGAAAATTTGTTACAAACGTACTATGGAATACTAATCAGCCTTAAAAATGAATGATATAATGGCATTCGCAGCAACCTGGATGAAGTTGGAGACCATAATTCTAAGTGAAGTAACTCAGGAATGGAAAACTAAACATCGTATGTTCTCACTCATAAGTGGGAGCTAAGCTATGAGGATGCAAAGGCTTAAGAATGATACAATGCACTTTGGGGACTTTGGGTAGAGGGTGGGAGGACAGTGAGGGATGAAAGACTACACATTGGGTGCAGTTTACAATGCTTGGGTAAAGGGTGCACCAAAACCTCAGAAATCACAACTACATAACTTATATGTGTAACCAAACATCACCTTTTCTCCAAAAAACTACTGAAATAATTCTTCAAAATAAATAAAGCGAAAGGAGAGAAATGACAGTGTTCAGAGATAGACAATCTATTCATGGATGTAGGAAGGCTGGAAATTATAAGAAATCCGCATAAAATCAACATTGCCTGTGCTAAAACAAAACTTGATGACTCTCCATTTTCTTAAAAGCAAAATTCCAAAAAGTGACATTAACATCCATCCTGGAAGAATGAAGCACACATCACCTTTACTGATATAAGTAAACGACTTGTTTTTCCTGGAGAGAGTATCCAAGTGTATTGTGTTCATTTTCACACTGATCAGAGAGAGCACCCTTCTGTCAACAGGCATCTGCAGTTTTCAGGACCAGGCAGAAATTCTATCTTCCACCTTTAAAAGTCAAGCACAAAAGTAGAGGCAGCTTCTAGGCCCCTCTTCCCAGAGCCAAGTGACTGGGACCATCAGTGGGAAGGACGGAGGCTTGGGCTTCCCTGGTCCCCCAGATCCTGTGGGTGCTGCCCTCACCCGCTGCAGCTGCGCCCTGTGACGTCCCCGATTCCGCGAGGCGCCGTTCTGGCCCGTGCGGGACCCTATGGCCAGAAGGTGCCCAGCGCGCGATGCTTTGCGCGCTTTCTGGAGTCCTGAGGCCAACGGTCACCAAGCTCAGCACACTTGGCCCCGGCCGCAGACTTCGGAAACTTCTGGAAGGCGAATTTCTAACGGAAGGTCCCGACGATTGCACTGCTGTCATGGGCAACTACCTGAGCTGGATCCTGGGCTGGCCCCTGGCCAGGGTGCTGCCCCGAGCCCAGAAGCACCGATCCCTGCCGTCCAGGCCTGTCCTCCGCTCCCAGGTCCAGGACCGCTGCAAAGTCGTCTACATCCATGGGAAGCTCTGGGTCCCCACCCGGCCCCTCCCCACCGCTCCTCCCGATTGGGACTACGCCCGCATCCGGAGAGAGCTGATCCCGGAGGCCCGGAGGCGCTTTCCCAACAGGCCACGACTCCTAAGCCTCACTGGGCCAGACTTTTCCGAGGCTCACCTGGCCTACATGAAGCGGTGGCTTTGGAAGGCCCGGCACCCCCGGCCCTCCGCAGCCTGGTGACCGTGAAAATCGCCCCGCCGGAGCACAAAGGGGAGCCTGTACAAGCGTCACCTCCTCCAGAGTCCCCAGATCCCTGTGCCAGGGAGACAGTGCTGCAGGCCCTCAGCCAGTGCAGCAAGGGAAAAGGGAAATTCGATGAGCCACTCTGGTTTGAGGTTTCAGACACCAAGCGTAGCAAGCAGAGCCCGTCACCAAGGCTATCTACCTTCAAGCCCATCAGGAGACATGGAGAGGTTCCCGCCTTTGTGCCCAGGCCTGGGCCGCTGAGAAGAAGCCGCCACTCTCCAGCAGCAGTGTCTTCCAGGAGGAGCAGCCTTCCCTCAGCCCGCCGCCTGCCCTACTGCAGGAAGTACGCCGGCCACAGCCCAGTCGCCCGCGGTGCAGCAATGTCTCGGTGTCTTGGGTCTTCCTACACACCAAGGAGCCGCCCCGGGGAGACCATGCACCTCTGAGCACACCCAGCCTGCAGCCCAGCTCAGAGTCAGGGCCCTGTCGCCTTCTCCTGAGCCTCCAGACTGCTTCATCCTATTGACCCTTGTTTTACCCCCACAGGAGCCACTGACCCCACCAGGGCACTTCCCACTGCCTCAGCTGACCGCTCTGCCAGCCCCAGCCCCGCCTCTCCTCAGCCTGCAGAGCCCACACTGAAGAGACCTTGTTGCCCTCAAAACCCTTACCTTTCCCCTGCCCACCCACTTCTGCCTTCTCCCCGGAAACAGGAGGCAGGCATATCCTCCATTTTCACAGTTTGCATAAATATTTTTTCTTCTTTTAAATAATAGTAAATGTCTTTATTATTTAAAAAAAATAGAAATGAGTTGCATATCTTTAAGCAAGAAAAGAAAGAAAAATTCAAGGCACACCTCACACTATATACAAAAACTAACGCAAGTAGATCATAGACTTCAATGTAAAACCAATGAATTTATATCTTTTAGAATAAAATAAAGGAAAAATTTTTTTGACTTCGTGTTATGCAAATTTTTTTTAGATAATACCAAAAACAGAGTCTATAAAAGAAAAAATATATGAATTGGACATGGTTAAAATTACGAACATAACCTCTTCAAAATGTACTGTTAGGAGAATGTGAAACAAGCCCTAGACTGTGGGGAAAATTGCATATCATTTAGCTCATAAAAGAATTGTAGAAAGAAAAGGTAGAGTGGCTGGCAAGATGGCTGAATAGGAACAGCTCTGGTCTGCAGCTCCCAGTGAGATCAACACAGAAGGGTACCCAGCTCATCTCATTGGGACTGGTTAGGTAGTGGGTGCAGCCCATGGAGGGCAAGATGAAGCAGGGTGGGGTGTCACCTCACCTGGGAAGTGCAGGGGTCAGGGAACTCCCTCCCGTAGCCAAGGGAAGCCCTGAGGGACTGTGCCATGGCGGACAATGCGTTCTGGCCCAGATACTACACTTTTCCCAACCCACAGACCAAGAGATTAGCTCGGGAGCCTACACCACCAAGGCCCTGGGTTTCAAGGACAAAACTGGGCAGCTGTTTGGGCAGACACTGAGCTAGCTGGAGAAGTTTTTTTTTTCATACCCCAGTGGCACCAAGAGCACCAGTGAGACAGAACTGTCCACTCCCCTGGAAAGGGGGCTGAAGCCAGGGAGCCAAGTGGTCTAGCTCAGCAGATCCCACCCCCATGGAGCCCAGCAAGCTAAGATCCACTGGCTGGAAATTCTCACCGCCAGCACAGCACTCTGAAGTTGACCTGGGATGCTCGAGCTTGGTCCAGAGAGAGGCGTCGGCCATTACTGATGCTTGAGTAGGCAGTTTTCCCCTCACAGTGTAAACAAAGCAGCCACGAAGTACCAACTGGATGGAGCACACCGCAGCTCAGCAAAGCTGCTCTAGCCAGACTGCCTCTCTAGATCCCTCCTCTTTGGCCAGGGCATCTCTGAAAGAAAGGCAGCAGCCCCAGTCAGGGGCTTATAGACAAAACTCCCATCTTCCTGGGACAGAGCACCTCAGGGAAGGGGTGGCTGTGGGTGCAGCTTCTGCAGAATTAAATGTTACTGTCTGGCAGCTCTGAAGAGAGCAGCGGATCTCCCAGCACAGCACTCGAGCTCTGCTAAGGGACAGACTGCTCCTCAAGTGGGTCCCTGGCCCCCATGCCTCCTGATTGGGAGACACCTCCCAGCAGGGGCCGACAGACACCTCATACAGGAGAGCATCTGGCAGGTGCCCCCTGGGACGAAGCTTCCAGAGGAAGGAACAGGCAGCAATCTTTGCTGTTCTGCAGCCTCTGCTGGTGATACCCAGGAAAGTGGGGTCTGGAGTAGAGCTCCAGCAAACTCCAGCAGACCTGCAGCAGAGGGGTCTGACTGTTAGAAGGAAAACTAACAAGCAGAAAGGAATAGCATCAACATCAATAAAAAGGATGCAATAAAAAGGACGTCCACACAAAACCCCATCCGAGGGTCACCAACATCAAAGACCAAAGGTAGATAAATCCACAAAGATGAGGAAAAACCGGTGCAAAAAGGCTGAAAATTTCAAAAACCAGAATGGCTCTTCTCCTCCAAAGGATCAAAACTCCTTGCCAGCAAGGGAACACAATTGATGGAGAATGATTTTGATGAATGGACAGAAGTAAGCTTCAGAAGGTGGGTTATAACAAACTCCTCCGAGCTCAAGAAACATGTTCTGACCCAATGCAAGGAAGCTAAGAACCTTGAATAAAGGTTAGACTAATTGCTAGCTAGTATAGCCAGTTTAAAAAAAAACATAAATGGCCTGATGGACCTGAAAAACACAGCAGGAGAACAACATACACATGTATTAATAGCCAAACTGATCAAGCGTAAAAAGGACATCACAGATTGAAGATCAACTTGATGAAATAAAGCATGAAGACAAGATTAGAGAACGAAATGGAAAAGGAATGAACAAAGTCTCCAGAAAATATGAGACTATGTGAAAAGAGGAAACCTACGTTTGATTGGTGTACCCGAAAGTAACAGGGAGAATGGAACCAAGTTGGAAAACACTCTTCAGGATATTATCCAGAACTTCCCCAACCTAGCAAGACAGGCAAACATTCAACTTCAGGAAATACAGAGAACACCACCAAGATACTCCTCAAGAAGAGCAACTCCAAGACACATAATCATCAGATTCATCAAGGTTGAAATGAAGGGGAAAATGTTAAGGGCAGCTAGAAAGAAAGGTCAGATTATGCACAAAGGGAAAAGCATCAGACCAACAGCAGACCTCTCTTCAGAAACCCTACAAGCCAGAAGAGAGTGGGAGCCAATATTCAACACTCTTTTTTTTTTTTTTTTGGAAATGGAGTCTCACTGTGTTGCCCAGGCTGGAGTGCAGTGGTGCAGTCTTGGCTCACTGCAACCTCCATCTTCCGGGTTCAAGTGATTTTCCTGTTTCCTGCCTCAGCCTCCCGCATAGCTGGGACTACAGGTGCATGCCACCATGCCCAGCTATTTTTGAGTTTCACCATGCTGGCCAGGATAGTCTCAATCTCTTGACCTCGGGATCCGCCCACCTGAACCTCACAAAGTGCTAGGATTACAGGTGTGAGCCACTGCACCCAGCCTCAACATTCTTAAAGAAAAGAATTTTCAACCCAGAATTTCATATGCAGCCAAACTAAGCTTCATAAGCAAAGGAGAAATAAAATCCTTGACAGACAAGCAAATGCAGAGAGATTTTGTCACTACCAGACCTGCCTTACAAGAGCTCCTGAAGGAAGCACTAAATATGGAAAGGAAAATCTGGCACCAGCCACTGCAAAAATATACCAAATTGTAAAGACCATCAACACCATGAAGAAACTGCATCAACTAACAGGCAAAATAACCAGCTAGTGTCATAATGACAAGATCAAATTCACACATAACAATATTAACATTAAATGCAAATGGGCTAAATGCCATCTATCCATCTGACAAAGGGCTAATATCCAGAATCTATAAGAAACTTAAATTTACAAGAAAAAAACAACCCCATCAAAAACAGGGTGAAAGATATGAACAGATGCTTCTCAAAAAAAAAAAAAAAAGACATTTGTGCAGCCAACAAACATATGAAAAAAATGCTCATCATCACTGATC
>NW_012115766.1:5003030-5031807 GCF_000951035.1 Colobus angolensis palliatus
AATGCTCATCATCACTGATCATTAAAGAAATGCAAATCAAAACCACAATGAGATACCATCTCACGCCAGTTAGAATGGTGATCATTAAAAAGTCAGGAAACAACAGATGCTGGAGAGGATGTGGAGAAATGGGAATGCTTTTACACTGTTGGTGGGAGTGTAAATTAGTTCAACCATTGTGGAAGACAGTGTGGCCATTTCTCAAGGATCTAGAATCAGAAATACCATTTGACCCAGCAATCCCATTACTGAGTATATACCCAAAGGATTATAAATCATTCTACTATAGACACATGCACATGTATGTTTATTGCAGCACTATTTACAATAGCAAAGACTTGGAACCAACCCAAATGCCCATCAATGATAGACTGGATAAAGAAAATTTGGCACATATACACCATGAAATACTATGCAGTCATAAAAAAGGATGAGTTCATGTCCTTTGCAGGGATATAGATGAAGCTGGAAACCATCATCCTCAGCAAACTAACACAGGAACAGAAAACCAAACACTGAATATTCTCACTCATAAGTGGGAGTTGAACAATGAGAACACATAGACACAGGGAGGGGAATATCACACACTAGGGCCTGTCAGGGTCTGGAGATCAAGGGGAGGGGAAGCATTAGGACAAATACCTACTGCATGCCAGTCTTAAAACCTAGATGATGGGTTGATAGGTGCAGCAAACCACCATGGCACATTCATACCTATGTAACAAACCTGCACGTTCTGCACATGTGTCCCAGAACTTAAAGTAAAATAAAATAAAAAGTTAGAAAAAATAAATTTTGTGTTTTCTGACCTAATTAATCTTTTAGGTATTAGGTCCCCTAAAGTACAAATATGACATATTTGGCTTATTTGGCATAAAATCATACAGGAAACATTATCAAATATGAAATGATGTTAGGCTTTCTTTGGGCTTTATTTGTATACACATGTTATTGGTATGTGTTCCAAAATTACGGAAAACTCCTATAATTCTGATATGACTTAGTATATGTTATTAATAGTTATGATTGTCATGTAAAATTGTTGTAGGCCACAGAAGTAACCAAAATTTCCTTGTCATTTATGGCTTTAATATTGGCTGTTGTAACTAAGATGTTGTGTCATCCATAATCGTTGTCTTGTTTTAATCCTGTTTAAAAGGTGGTTTAAAGACAGCTACAGGACTTTAACAGGTGTTCTTGAATGCAGGTTTCTGATAACTTTGGAGATGGTGACATTAGAATGGAGAAAAAACTTTGAGGACTCTCATGGAGAGCTGGAATACTCATGAATGTCAAGCGGAACAGGAGTTAACTGTATGGACTGAACTAATGGAAGACTGAAGTAATCTTTTTGACTTTTTGCTTTAAACATTGCTAATCCTTCATATTGCTTTTCAGAGTCAATGAAACTTTTTTTTGAGCTACTGACAGCTTTTAACAATTGAGTGAACAAAATTTGGAGCATATTTGTTTCTCTCTACCTGATTTCTTCAGAATTTAAAAACCATTTGTGAGTATTCTTGACTTATGGCAATATAGTTAATTATATAAATGCATTAAGAATCTGTTTTCTTTTGCAATAGGACACAATGGAGAAACTGGTTATTTTAGCAAGGCTTTGCCTGTAATGATATGCTTTCCTTTAAGGAATCATATTTGACTTATAGAGCCAATAAAAGCCCCTTGGGAAACCTGGCCTCATACCTATCTACACAGTCTCTGCACAGGCTTTCTGACCTGTGATAATTAAAGAATGTCACTTTCTGAAAGTCCCAGTTATCTTGGGACCTCAAGGGCAGAGGAATTTATGGTACAAACCCATAGTGGGCTTGGCTTTAAAAAAAAGTCTTTGGCTAGGCACAGTGGCTCATACCTACAATCCCAGCATTTTGGGAGGCTGAGGCAGGCAGATCACCTGAGGTAAGGAGCTTGAGACCAACCTGCCCAACATGGGCAAACCACATCTCTACTGAAAATACAAAAAAGTAGCCAGGCATGGTGGTGGGTGCCTGTAATCCCAGCTACAGGAGGCTGAGGCAGGAGAATCGCTTGAACCCAGAAGCCAGAGGTTGCAGTGAGCCAAGATTGCACCTCTCAAAAAAAAAAAGTCTTTATTTGTGATTCGCCTATGGAACAAAGTTTCATCAAAGCCCATTTTTAAAGCCTATGTGAAAAATAATTATTTTTGCTGCACTTTATGCAAATAATCAGGCCAAGAATAATCAAGCAAACTGATCTTACCATGATTTGTCTTTAGTAAAAGTGGAAGATTGAAGAGAGGAAAAATACATTTCAAAAACTATGGTACACTCTGTTATTAGGATATAGTCCAATTAGTTGTTTTTCAGTTTTTTCCTGCAATTTAGACTGACCCTGCTTATTCCTGTGAACCAATCAGTGATCTCTGACTGCAGCTCAGAATAAATCAGAGGGATTGGTAATGTAACAATTTGGATTAGTGTTCTAATTCTGGGCACATATTGGAATCAGTTAGCAAACCCATATCAGCTTGGTTCCAGCAGTTGCCCAGTTCATGGAAAGCATTCTTATTTAGTTTATTTGGGATAGTTTTACTTATTTTGCTTTACTCTTGTAAAATATATTGCTGCTGTACTCTATGTGTAGGAATGCATGATAAGCTTACTCAATGTTCTCTTAAATTGAACACTTATTAATCTTCCAGATATCACCTTTTGTCAGAACTCAAGAGTTATGAGTGGTCCTCGACATACCCATGCTTTCTGACTGAGCTCCTCTCTACTCTGAATACAAGACATCCTAATAGTTAGGCAGGAATATCATCACCCCTATTCAGCCTGAAGAAGTTACAGAAGATGGATCTTTGTCTCTCTACAACCCTTAGGATTAAGGGTTCCCTTGTAAAACGGAAGGGGGAAATATATCAGAGTGATGCCATCTTGAATAGGGTAAAATGAGGCTGAGACCTACTGGGCTGCATTTCCAGGAGGTTAGGCATTCTAAGTCACAGGATGAGATAGGCTGGCACAAGATAAGCTCACAAAGGCCATGCTGATAAAAATATTGTGGTAAAGAAGCTGGCCAAAACCCATCAAAACCAAGATGGTGATGAAAGACCTCTGGTTGGCTGGGCATGGTGGCTCACACCTGTAATCCCAGCATTTTGGGAGGCTGAGACAGGTGGATAATGAGGTCAGGAGACTGAGACCATCCTGGCTAACACAGTGAAACCCCATCTCTACGGAAAAAAAAAAAAAATTAACCGGGCATGGTGGCAGTTGCCTGTAGTCCCAGCTACTCGGGAGGCTGAGGCAGGACAATGGCGTGAACCCAGGAGGCGGAGCTTGCAGTGAGCCGAGATTGCGCCACTGCACTCCAGCCTAGGTGACAGAGCGAGACGCCATCTCAAAAAAAAAGAAAAACCTCTGGTCATCCTCACTGCTCATTATACGCTAATTACAATGCATTAGCACACTAAAAGACACTCCCTCCAGTGCCATAACAGCTTACAAATGCCATGGCAACATCAGAAAGTTACCCAATATGGTCTAAAAGGTTGGTGGGAACCCTTAGCTCCAGAAATTGCCCACCCCTTTCTGAGAACACTCACGAATAATCCACTCCTTGTTTAGCATATAATCAAGAAATAACCATAAAAATAGCCAACCAGCAGCCCCCGAGGCTGCTGTGCCTGTGGAGTAGCCTTTCTTTTATTCCTTTAATTTCTTAATATACTTGTTTTCACTTTAAAATAATAATAATAGTAATAATAATAATAAATGTAAGCTTCATGAGGACAGCATCTTCAGCACCTTAGACAGGATCTGCTACAAAAACTATTCCCAAAACTATTTGTTAAATGAATTTACCACTCATCCTCTTAAAATCCTCTCTTCCTTGGTTTCCATGATATTACACTGTCCTGATTTCCATCTGCATTAGTTTCCTAGGGGCGCTGTAACAAATTGCCACAAACTAAGTGGCTTAGAACAACAGATATTTATTCTCTTACGGTTCTGGAGGTCAAAAGTTTGAAATTGAGGTGTTAACAGGACCATCTTCCCTGTGAAGACTCTAGGGACAACCTGTTCTTTGATTCTTCCCACTTCTGGTAGCTCCAGGCATTTTTTGACTTGTGGCTACATCACTCTACTCTGTCCCTATCTTCACATCGCCTTCTCCTCTGTGCATATCTAATCTCCCTCTTGCCTCTCTTTTATAAGGATATTTGTCATGGCATTTAGGGTCCATCCATAAATCCAGGATAGTTTCCTCATCTTCAGATCCTTACCTTAATCACATCTACAAACACCCATTTTCAAATAAGGTAACATGCTAGGAATTTGGACCTATCTTTGGAAGCTATTATCAACCTACCACATTCTTCTACCTCATTGACCTCTCATCAGCTTTTATAGACTCCTTTCCCTGGACTTTAAGTGTTGGTGCTCCCCAGAGTTCTGTTTATCCTCATTTCTTTTCTCATTCCATGCTCTATCCATGGTAAATCTCATTTTCTCCCAACATCTCAATTACCAACTCTAAATTAATGATTTTAAAATCAATATCTCTAGATCAGAAATTTTTTCTGAACACTAAACCCATATAACCAACGATTAGAAAACTATTGTTGGATGTCTCACAGAAACGCAAACGTCAAATGTTCACAATTGAGCCCTCTGTCTTCTCCCAGATCTGCCCTACTCCTGTGTGCCTGTGTTGGTTAAAGGAACCAGTTACCAGCTGCTTAATCCTCTCCCTCAAACCTCTCATTTACTTAGTCCTAAGTCCTGGTGATTCCGCCTGCAAATTATCTCTCCAGGCTGTCCAGATGCAACACCTACCATCTTTACTGAGGCCAGCCTCCTACCACATCTCCCCACCTACAGTCTTTGACCATTCCAACTAGTTCTCAAACTACAGCCATTATCATTTTTCTAAAAGCACAGCCTAAACTTATTCCCCTTGCCTAAAACCTTTCAGTCACCCCCGAAGGCATATGGGATTTTCAAAAGATGGCTGCCACATCTCCCATCCATGCGCTCATCTACAATGTCATCTTGCTCTCCCCCTTCAAGAGGTGGAGGCTAATTCACCTTCTCTTGGATCTGGACTGCCTCTGAGTGGCTTCCATATAACCAAGAGGATGCATCAGAACCCAAATGGTGCTCTGTGGCTTCCAAGGCTAGGGTGGAAGGAGCCTTGCAGCTTCAGCCTGGGTCTCTTGATATGACCAGTCTCCAGGCACTTGCTCTCAGAACCCAGCAGCACACTGTAAGGAGGCCAAGACCACCTCATGGAGAGGCTATATGGTGGTCTCCAGTCCACAGCCCAGTTGATCCCAATCTTCAGGCCATCCCAGTCCAGGCGCCAGACAGGTGAGTAAAGAAGTCTTCAGTGACCCTCTCCCCAGCCACTTGAGCCATGTCCAGGCATTCAGTCTTTGAGCTAAGGCTCCATATACCATATAGCAGGGACAAGCCATCCCTGCTGTGCCTGTCAGAATCCCTGACTCACAGAATCTCACATAACAAAATGGTCATTGTTTGGTGCCACTACATTTGGGGTAGTCTGTTACATGGCAGTAGACAACTGGGACATCCTCTGATGTCTTCAAGGTAAAAATCCAGACTTGTTAATCTCTCCTTCATGACCCCATCCCTGCACTTGCCACTTCCCCCACTCGAGTCCATCCTCTGACTCTACTAACCACTGTCAGATCGCTAAACAAGGGTTTTTCCTTCACAGTCAGCCCTTTCGATGCTTATGGCCACCCTGACGGACTGATACATTCACTCTCAGCTTCCGTCTCCCTTCCACTTCCACAGCAGTGGTTGAGATGGCAAAACACTCCTGCTCTCAGTCTTCTCTGAAGCTAAGGGAGCCATTTGTGACACTGTCTAACCTATGGAAGTTAAGTCATGGTCGCCTGGAAGCTTCTAGGACAGGTTTTGCTTTCCTGATTGAAAGGATAGACATAGCTAATAACTTTTCCTCATTTTTTGTGCCTTGAACTCAGAAATGATAATCAGGCAGGAATAGTTATCTTGTGACTGTAAGGGACATGCCAAGAGAATCACAGAGGTGCCACTTGACATCAGTCTGCTGAACCAAGGCCAGCAGTTTCCTATGCCACCTCCTTAGGATGTGATGAAAATAGACTCCAACTGCTTCAAGTCACTTTTAATCAATGCAATACACTTTTACTTGAATCCAAAATCATTCCTAACTGACAGGCTGTTATTCCTTTTGCCTGGACACTTGGTCCCTTCCCACTTCATCGTGTCAGCTGTTTCTGATGCTTCATGTCCAACCTTAGATTTCAGCTCCTCCAGGAAGGCTAAAGTCTGGATCTGACCCTGACCTGAGTCTGGATCTGACCACCCTCCCAGGAACTTGCCCAAGGCATCTTGTATTTTCCTGACTATTGCATTTACCACACGTTTTCTTTTCTCATATATCCCACATCACACTGTGTTATGGGATGAATTAGGTTCCCCCAACATTCATATGTTGAAGTCCTAACCCTCAGTACCTCAGAACGTGGCTGTATTTGGAGATAGGACCTCTGGAGAGGTGATTTAGGTTAAATGAAGCCATATGGGTTTGCCCTAACCCAATGTGACTGGTGTTCTTATAAGAAAAAAGGGATTCAGGCTGTGCACAGTGGCTCATGCCTGTAATCCCAGCACTTCGGGAAGCCAAGGACAGTGGATCACTTGAGGTCAGGAGTTTGAGACCAGCCAACATGGTAAAACCCCATCTCTACTAAAAATACAAAAATTAGCTGGACTTAGTGGTGGGCACCTGTAATCCCAGCTACTCAAGAGGCTGAGGCAGACTTGCTTGAACCTAGGGGTCAGAGGTTGCAGTGAGCTGATACCATGCCACTGTACTCCAGTATAGGCGACAGAGCAAGACTGCATCTCAAAAAAAAAAAAAAAAAAAAGATTCAGACACAGACACACACACACAGGGTGACCATGTGACGACACAGGAAAAAGGTGGCCCACTGCAAGTCACGGAGAGAACCTCAGGAGAAACTAACTTTGCCAACACATTGATCTTAGACTTCTAGCGTCTAGAAGTGTGAGAAAATAAATGTCCTTTGTGTAAGCTCCTCAGTCTGTGTTCCTTTATCATGGCAGCCCTGGCCAACTAATACACAGCCAATATGGCCAAGCTGATGTGCCATCACTCCCTTGATTAGGTTATGTTACATAAGACCCTGTCTTAGCTGCCTGTATAGTGAGAAATTCTCCTGCTGGTCTCAGATGCAAACAGCCACGGTGTGGACTATTTATGGAGAGGACATGTGGCTGGTAACTACAGGCACCTCTAGAATCTGATGGTGGTTTCCAGCCAAAAGCAAGTAAGAAGCTGAGACCCTCCATTCTGTAACCACAAGGAAGTGAGATCTGTCCACAATCATGAAAGCTTGGAATTGATTTCTGAGCTCCAGATGAGAACACAGCCTGGCTAATACCTTGATTGCAGCCTGTGGTACAGAGCCCCAGCTAAGCTGTGCCTGGACTCCTGAGCCATGAAAATGGTGAGATGATAAATGGGTGGGAGCATTAAGCTGCTAAGTTTGTGGTAATCTGCTCCACAGTGTAGAAAACTAATACATGCTTGATGATGAAGTTTCTGTTTCTTGGAAAGGGAGAAAGGAAAGGTGGAGCAGGTGATATCCATGACTCCAAACTAGGAATTCTCACTGGAAATTCAGGAATTGCACTGAGTCTGAGAAGGAAAAAGGAAATGAGAAACATTATGCAACTCTCTACATCCTCAAACATATTTTTCTCTCAAGGTTTGATGGAGTAAACAACTAATATAGTGTAACTTGAGGAACACTGAAAAGCTTGGTCAAAAAATATCTGCCCCACCTTCCTGTCTTGACATCTAAGATATCTATCTGCAAGGGGAGTCTTTATGCAAAAAGAAGCATTTGGAGTCCATGTTTAAAGTGCGCATGCTTGAGCCCCACCCTACACCCTCAAAATCAAAGTAGACATTTTAATCGGGGTTATCTGGGTGCTTCTGATGCTTGCATCTGGGGGCTGTCCGTTGAAGACCACCACCTTAAGCACCTTCTGGGGGCATGTACATTGCAACTGGAATGATGCAGTCAAGAATTTGGAAACTTATAAATTATCTTGAATAGAAAGAGGCCCCCTCTCCCGTCTCCCCTCTCAGCCCGGCCCAGGTCTCAGGGCCTGTCCTGGAGCCGCATCTGGACTTGTTCCCCATCAGGACTTGTTGCCAGGCTCTCAGGCTGCTGCCCAGCCTGTTGCAAACCTCTGCCCACCCTGGGCAGAGTGGGCATGCTGACCTCACTCTGGGGCTCGTCTCAGCCAATGCCTAGTCTCCTAACTGGATTCCTTGTACCTGTGAGTACCAGGCCCCTACACACACATGCACGCACGCACACACACACACATGTACACACACACACACACACACACACACACCAGTAGAAGGTTTGAGCTCAAAGCTGCCATATTCCTGGTTCTAGAATCTTTGCCCCATGGAAGGCTGTGGGTGTCTAGGCCAGCATGGACAGAGAAGTGGGCATGGGAGCAAGCTCCTGACTTCTCAGTTTGCTTCTACAGCCCTTACCCTCCCCTCCCAGCTCCTCCTCAGAGACCTGTGGCATTATTTACAGCACTGAGGGGCTGGGAGACCCCAGGCAGCTATTGCTGCCCTCACAGGGATGTCCCAGGTTGCTGAGGATGTCAGAGTGAGTGAGTCACTAGCATGACCCATCCCTCTAACACCACCTCATCCCGCCGTCATCTTTCCTGTTGCATCTGCATTCCAGGTGTCAGCCTCTGTTCCCTGGGCAGGAGTTCCTAATGACAACTGTCTTCATTGCATCACACACACCAGAAATACCATCAGCGCCCTCTAGCGAACCATAGCAGACAGGGCTGAGGACCATATCTGGCACTTGCTATTGATTTTGTTCCAGAAAACTTGGAACACTCCCTCCAAGTGCCAAGACTCAGGATTAATTAGAATTTAGGGTAGAGTTCAAAATGCTTACTGAAAGCTTTGTGCTTGGTTTGAGCTATTTTATGTAATAGCATGCATGGAGTCTTAGGAAAAAACAGCATTGGAAAGATGACCATTGTTTTTATCATCACTACAGAACACTTTATAGGATCTGCTACTGCAGTGGCCATTCTACACTTTTGTTCTTTTTTTTTTCTTTTCTTTTCTTTTTTTTTTTTTTTGAGGCGGAGTCTCGCTCTGTCGCCCAGGCTGGAGTGCGGCTCACCGCAAGCTCCGCCTCCCGGGTTCACGCCATTCTCCTGCCTCAGCCTCCTGAGAAGCTGGGACTACAGGCGCCCGCCACCACGCCCGGCTAATTTTTTGAGTTTTTAGTAGAGACGGAGTTTCACCGTGTTAACCAGGATGGTCTCACTCTCCTGACCTCGTGATCCACCCGCCTCGGCCTCCCAAAGTGCTGGGATTACAGGCGTGAGCCACCGCGTCCGGCACTTTTGTTCTATTTTACAGTTCACAATCCCATGTCATGTATTCTCACAATTCTCCCATGAGGAAGCTAATATTTGACAACAAAGAATTGAGCAAGTGGCTCCCCCAGGCCACACAGCTAGTTAGTAGAGAAGAGCTTAAAACCCAGACCTCTCTTCTTGTTCTGTGTGCTGCCATGCTTGTGCATCGATTTTTAGGCTCCCAGAGATGACCTTGAGATAGTTTCATTGGCACTACCTTCACTTTGTTGTTGTTGCAGGAAGGAACAACAATTTTGAGACAAATCATCACATTTCCCTTCAGAAACAGAATTATTATCATTCATCTTCCTCCAAAAGGTCATACAATTTGTGATGAAGCTGCCCCGTGTACATTGTTGCTGTTTTGGTTTGCACTGGTCTCTTTTCCCCCTTCTGAGCCTCCTCAAAGGCTTCCATCCGAGATGCTCTGGAATGGAGTGAGTCACTGAGACACAGATGTAGGGCCACCTGTGAGCAGCTTGAGTCAATTATTCTAAAACTTATGAAACTTACTCATCAGTGGGGGTTTTCAGTATGTCTTGTCTTCAAGTATCTAAAAATGTCAGTGCTTGCCCAGTTCAGGCACTCATGACTCATACAGATTGCCTGATACCTGGCTATGTTCATCCAGATTGAGAGCTGCTTATGGGCAGGGCCCATGTCTTAGTCAACCTTTGATTCCAAGGCCTAGTACAGTGCCTGGTACACAGTAGACACTCAATAAATGTGTGATTAATCTGGTTGGGTTGGATTGCAAACCCCTGTGCCCTGCCAATCCAAGAAGAAGCAGGGAAACCAGATGACGTCTGATGTACTGCCAAGTCAACCAAGCATCCCTGGCTGATGCCCCAGCTTCTGCTGCTCCTCTTCATGGACCCCAGTCAGTGCCTTTGCTTGTCGACCCCCACAACTGCACTGCCCTCTTACTCCCCCTGACCAGACTGCAAGGAAATGGGAGGCCAAAGTGGAGATAG
The DNA here is from genome assembly GCF_000951035.1 of Colobus angolensis palliatus. Lineage (NCBI taxonomy): Eukaryota > Metazoa > Chordata > Mammalia > Primates > Cercopithecidae > Colobus > Colobus angolensis. The sequence continues at coordinate 5,013,508 of NW_012115766.1, forward strand.
AGAGGCCTCCACCAAACTAAAATGGTTCACCTGACCTGTTTGTGTTCTCTTCTGATATCCAGAATTTGATATTCTTACACTGGTTGTCTGTCATTTATAAATGTTCATGTGCACATAACTACTTTACAGAAAAAAATCTACTTAACTAAAATATTTCTCATCCTGGTCCATATTCAAACATGAATTTTTATATCATTAGAATCAATGATTATACTATTAATGATTGTGTGTGCTTATTTTTAAAATATCATCTGTAGACTTCCATATTCATGGTTACCTAATGTTTTATTATACTGATGTACTATTGTCTGCATGACATTTGCTATTCATTGCTTACTTGGATTGCTTCATTTTTTCACTATTGTGAATTGTGCTGTGATAAACACATTTGTTTGAATTTCCTTTTGGTCTTTTAGTATTCCTTAGAATCTGTTTCTTAGACTATATGCCTAGTAATAAGATAACCAGGGCAAAAGAATGAATGAACACACACACACACTCACACACATACATGAGCCATGTGGCATTACAGAAAGATGAGAACAAATTGCTAGTTTCTATTTGACAACATGTTTTAGGCAAGGGTTTTTTAAATCTTACTTTTATTTATTTATGGGGTTTTTTTGTTTGTTTTTGGTTTTTTTTGTTGTTGTTGTTTTTTTTGAGATGGAGTTTCACTCTTGTTGCCCAGGCTGGAGTGCAATGGCATGATCTCAACTCACTGCAACCTCCACCTCCTGGTTCAAATGATTCTCCTGTCTCAGCCTCCTGAGTAGCTGGGATTACAGGCATGCACCACCATGCCTGGCTAATTTTATATTTTTAGTAGAGATGGGGTTTCATCATGTTGGCCAGGGTGGTCTTGAACTCCTGACCTCAGATGATCCACCCACCTCAGCCTTCCAAAGTGCTGGGATTACAGGCATGAGCCACTGCTCCTGGCCTTAAATCTTACTTTTAAAAAGTTAAGGTCTTGGAATTCAGGATTGAAATTGAGTTTTTTTAGAGTCAATTTGTACCAATACCCTAAGCAGTGCAAAAATGCCTTCTTCAACATTACAATACCTTGTTTTCACAATCAGTTATAATCTGTTGTTCAGGTTAAAGTACATGAAGAAAATCCAGCCTCACACAGATAGCTGATTGTGAAAGAATAAGTTTGTAATAGTCTTTTCAGATAAATCTGGGTATTCTTTTTTGATACTACTTTTTTTATACTACACTATATAGTAAAGCAAGCAAGGTAGAAGCTAAAGAAGAAGAAGAAGAAACTATATGAGTGAACTTTTTACACCCTGTTACATTAAAATTCATTGGTCTATCTTGTACTTTGAATGACTCTTTCGCCCATGCATGATTTTATAACATCACTCATTGGTCAGTTGGAAAATTTAGTTCAATAGTATAGACAGACCTTATAAATGTAGACACATTGCATTATACAATATCAAATAATTACATTGGCCCAGGACTAGATGGCTTCACTGGAGAATTCGACAAAATATTTCAGAAAGAATTAACACCAATTCTTCTTAAACTTTTCTTTAAAAAAATGAAGAGGAAGGAACATTTCCAAAATCATTTTTTCAGGACCTCACTACTCTGATAACAAAATCAGACAAAGATACTATAAGAAAATAAAACTGGCCGGGCTTGTGGCTCACACCTGTTATCCCAGCACTTTGGGAGGCTAAGGTGGGTGGATCACCTGAGGTCAGGAGTTTGTGACTAGCCTGGCCAATGTGATGAAACTCCATCTTTCCTAAAAATACAAAATTAGCAGGGCGTGGTGTTGCATGCCTGTAATCCCAGCTACTTGGGAGGCTGAGGCAGGAGAATTGCTTGAACCCAGGAGGTGGAGGTTGCAGTGAGCTGAGATCATGCCATTGCACTCCAGCCTGGGCTAAAGAGCAAACTCAAAAAAAAAAAAAGATTAAAAGAAAGAAAGAAAAGAAAAAAAAAATTACAGACCAATATCCCTGATGAATATTGATGCAAAAATTCTCAACAAAAAACTATCAAACCAAATTCAACAACATATTAAAAAAAAAGATTGTGCATCATAACCAAGTGAGATTTATTTGTGGAATGCAAGGATGGTTCAATATATGATAATCAATCAGTATAACACAACATATTAAAAGAATGAAGAAAAAAAACACATCCTCATCTCAATTGATACAGAAAAAAGCATTTTACAAAATTAAATACCCTTCATGATAAAACACCCAACAAACTAGAAAGAGAAGGAAATTATCTCAACATTATAAAGCCCATATGTAAACAGCCCACAACTAACACCATAGAAATTGTGAAAAACTGCCTCTAAGATCAGGAACAAGGCAAGGATTTCCACTCTCATCACTTCTATTCAACATAGTACTGGAATTCCTAGCCAGTGCAATTTGGCAAGAAAAATAAATAAAATGTATCCAAATTGGAAAGAAGGAAGTAAAAATCTCTCTGTTTGCAGATGATATAATTTAATATGTAAAAAATCCTAAAGATTCCACCAAAAACTATTAGAAGTAATTTTAAAATACAGCAAAGTTGCAGGATATAAAAATCAATTGTGTTTCTATATACTAAACAATAATCAATTCAAAAAGGAAAGTGAGAAAACAATCCCATTTACAATAGCATCAAAAAGAAACACATACAAATAAACTTAAAAATACAAAGGATTTGTACACTGAAAACTACAAAAGATTGCTGAAAAAAAATTAGAGAAGACACAAATAAATGGAAAGATATCCTGTGTCCATGGATTGGAAAAATTAATATTATTAAAATGCTCACACTACCCAAACTGATCCACACATTTAATACAATCCCTATCAAAATCCCAATGGCCTCTTTTGCAAAAATGGGGGAAAAAAAGTCTTCAAATGCATATGGAATATCAAAGCATCCTGAATAGCCAAAACAATCTTGAAGAAGAAAAACAAAGCTGGAGGCCTCACACTTCCTGATTTCAAAACAGAATACAAAGCTACAGTAATCAAAAGAGTGTGGTTTTGGCATAAAGACAGACATATAGACCAAAGGAACAGAAAAATGCAGAAATAAGCCTTCACATATCTGCTCAAATGATCTTTGACAAGGGTGCTGAAATCACTCAATGGAGAAGAGATTGTCTTTTCAACAAATGGTCCTGGAAAAACTGGATATCCATATGTAAAAGAATGAAGTTGGACCCTTACTTTAAAACATAAACAAAATTAACCTAAAATGTATTAGAGACCTAAATATAACACCTGAAACTACAAAACTTCCACAACAAAAAATAGAGGAAAAGTTTTATGACATTAGATTTTATAAGGATCTTAGACATGATGCCAAAGCACAGGTAACAAAAGCAAAAATAGACAAATGGGACTACATCAAACTTAAATATTTCTGCACAGCAAGGGAAATAATTGACAGCATGAAAAGGCAACTTAGAGAATGGAAAAAAAATATTTTCAAACCATGTATCTGATGAAGGACTAATATCCAGAATACATAAAGAATCCCTACAGTTCAATAATAACAACAAAAAGCAAATAACCTTATGTAAAATGAGCAAGAGACTTGAATAGACATTTCTCCAAACAAGAACTACAAATGGCCCACAAGCACATGAAAATATACTTAACATCCTAATTGTTAGGGAAATGCAAATCAAAATTATATTAAGTTATTATCTTATGCCTATTAGAATGGCCACTATCAGGAAAACAGAAAGTAACAGATGCTGGTGGGGACTTGGAGAAATTGGAGCCCTAGTAGGCATGTAAAATGGTGTAGTCAGTATGGAAAACAGTATCAAAGTTTCCTAAAAAATTAAAAATAGAATTACCATATGATCCAACAATTCCACTACTGGATATATCTCCAAAAGAATTGAAAACAGGATCTCAAATAGTTTCACACTCCTATTCATTGCAGCGTTATTCACAATAGCCAAGATACAGAAGTAACCTAAATGTCTATAAATGAACAGACAGACAAAGAAAATGTTGTACATACATACAAGGGAGTATTATTGAGCCTCAAAAAGGAAATTATGTTATATGCTACAACATGGATGAAATTTGTTGGAATGTTATGGTAAGAGAAATAAACCAGTTATGAAAAGACAAATGCTGCATGATTCTCCTTATATGTGTATCTAAAGTAGCCAAACTCTTAGAAATTAAAAATAGAATGGTGGTTGCCAGATGCTGGTGTGAGGGGGAGAAGCATTGTTGTTTAGTGGGTGTAGAGTTTTAGAGTTGCAAGATAAAAACATTTCAGAAGTCTGTTGCACAACAGGGTGCATGTAGTTAGCACTGCTATACTGTACACTTAAATGGTTGGGATGGTATCTTTCATGTTCTGTGTTTTTTAAAACAGTAACCGAAAAATTAGTGAGAGTAGAGGAGAGAAGGAAGGGAGGAATGAATAGGTGGAATACAGGCGTAGCGGAAGAAAAATATCTTTCTCTACCCATCCTAGGTTCATGGCTGAGTCCCCTGTAACAAAAGACAGATTAACAAGAGAAAAGCATATAAATGTATTTAAGTTTTACATGACATAGGAGGCTTCATAAGGAAATGAAGACCCCACAGAAATTGTTAAACTTGGTTATTCTTTTGTTTTTTTTGTTTTTTTTTTTTTTTGAGGCAAGTTCTCACTCTATTGCCCAGGCTGGAGTGCAGTGACATGATCATGGTTCACTACAGCTTCAGTCTCATGGGCTCAAGCAATTCTCCCACCTCAGCCTCCCAAGTAGCTGGGACCACAAGTGTGTGCCACCATGCCCAGCTAATTTTTTTATTTCTTGTAGAGACAAGGTCTCTATGTTATGTTTCTCAGGCTGGTCTGGAACTCCCAGGCTCATTCCTCTCCAGCCTCCTCTTTCCTCTGCTGCTGTTAAAACCGTAACAGCCTTGACCTTTGGTCAGTGCATACAAGTTTGATGAAGTGCTTTCCCATTCATCATCTCCTCTGGATTTTGATCTTCAACCTTTGTGAGACAGACATCCTTCCCACTTTTCCACAGGAAAATGAGGCAGGAATCTGGCCAGGTGTATAAAGGTCACCGTTCTCATGTCTCTTTTCAAGATCTTTCCAATCTCCAAAAGACTAATTTATAATGAGGTTTACCTGATGGCTAGTTCCTTCACATGTTCCCTCCAAGAAAGATTCACTTTATAAACCCTCCAAGAAAGATTCACTTTATAAAATGGAATTAAACAAACAAACAAAAAATTTGTATCTAAGAAGTGATTCCCTAATTTTGAGACTCTTTTTTTTTTTTTTTTTTTTTGAGAGAGTCTCACTCCGTCGCCCAAGCTGGTGTGCAATAGCGCAATCTAAGCTCACTGCAACCTCTGCCTCCCGGGTTCAAGCAATTCTCCTGTATCAGCCTCCTCCCAAGTAGCTGGGAGTACAGGCACACGCCTCCACACCAGCTGATTTTCTTTTGTATTTTTAGCAGAGTCGGGGTTTTGCCATGTTGGCCAGCCTGGTCATATTGAGACTCTTATGTGCCATTATGGTTTTTGCCTCTCAAGGAGAATAACTACAAGGAGAAATAGAAAATAGCATAACTTTACAAGTAAAGTGTAACGGGTATGCATTTTGCAAATTTTAATAAATAAATATAAATATTTACATTTACAAGTGACCCCAGCATCCACTATGTGCCTTTTGCCCCAGTGACATCTGGACATAGCATGCGTTCCCCTCTGCATGACATAATATATGCATCAAGATTGGATACCTACAAGAGTTTTGGCGGAATTGACAAGGATTTCATAACCTTGCTCCTTTAATAGCCACAAACCATTTAGTAGGACAACTAAAAGCCCAATTAAAGTAAACCCCAAAGAGTTAAAAGGAAAAAGCCTAGAGTCCAAACCTAGCCAGCTGAGCCTTTGAAGTACTTTTACAAGGCTCTGGCCAGACGGGGGAGTGCTTTAAACGGAGGAAACAGGAAGTACCTAGATTAAAAGTTTGTTTTGTTTCTTAGGAGGGGGTGGTCTTTCTAGAAGTGCTCTTCCAGGAAACCTGCCCTTTCCCACCTAGATGTTGAGGTTTCCTGAGAAAAAATAAATAGCCTCTCCTTAGCACAGTGTAGAGGCTCAGTTGGGCAGTAACAAGCCCAGAAACGGAGCCGGCTCTGCTCAATGTTATCAGCGCAAAGGAAGGGGAGGAGGACTTTGAAGCAAGGGCCTGGGGAGAGGAGGCGGCAGGAAGAAGAGGCGGAGTGAAGGCGGCCATGCGAAGACCTCAGGCCACCGCAGCAGCAGCGGGCAGAAATAGCACGCAAGAGCCAGGGCATTTGTTCCTGCGGCTGTGCTTCAGGACTGGGCTCTGTTCCTCCGGGGAACAGCATCACTGCAGAAGGTGGCCGGCTGGCTCTGGGATGCGGGGGCATCCAGTTAAGGCACCGAGCACTGCAGAAAAGAGACCCAGAAATGAAACCCTTCTCAAACCGTCCCGTTTTGCTCAGGGCTCCACAGGAAGAACCTCCCTGTGGCTAGAATGGCCTGATCCTCGCGGACCGTACTGCCCACTGGTGGAGGCGTACTCGAAGCACCACCCACGGGGGCAGTTCGGGGCTGTGGGCCTGAGCAACGAGGTAGTGTACCTCGACTGGAGGTGCAGAGTTGTGGCTTCCTGGACACGTACACTCTATCTCCCAAATATCAGACTGCTTCTCAAAATATGCTAGCTGCAGCTGTATCTCAATGCATCCTTCTTAAAGTTATTGTCTCCCACGCCATCACGTCCAACTTCCCATGGCCTTTAGCCGGCTCCACCCTTTCCCTGGCATGTCTTTCTTCGTTCATATTTCACCCAGAGACTCCTTAGTTAGATAACCAGCTTCATGTTTGCTCTTAGATGCCCAGCACGCTGCTTCTATTCCTAATCCCAGTGAATCCAGCCGCCCTGGTACTTCCCCTTTCTCCTGAGCTCCCTTCTAAGGAGTCTGGCCAGTGTCGGAGGCCATGAGATGCAGTCACTGTTACAGAAAAAAATGACCCAGTGATACTTGTTAAAGCATGGTGTGGCCGACTTTCTTCAGGACCATCGCCAATAGGTATAGGGACCACCAAGCAATGAGATTTTGCAATGGGAGACAGAGAATGGGCTCAACTCTGAATACAGCATGAGCAAGTAGGAATGTATAGCCAAGGAGCAGAGTGGGGGCCAGTGGAGGGAAATCACTAAGAGGGAACTTCAGGACTGAGGGAGATTTTAGCTAAAGGGACAACAGGATTCTTGCTGAAGACAGGCCAGGAAACCAGCCATCGCCTGGGGGCTGGTGGAGGGAGAAGGAACCAATCAGACATGAAGGTGATCAGATAGTGTAGGTGGAGGATTCTTGCTTAACTGACTTAGCAGGTTTCTTTGCTAAAACTGGATTTTACAAGGAAGTGCACAAGGCCGTAGGAGAAGATTCCAGAACCTGACTAAAGTTTGCCTAAGCAAATAATTTTTGCCACAACCTGCCAAGCTTTCTTAGTAATTTTTATATTATTTGTCAAAAGCTTCAAAAAATTATTTCAACCAAGTGAGCCACTGCTAGTAACTGCTAAGGAGCTCTGCCCTGTCACAAGCAAGGCTGGTGGGGGGCAAGAGGCCCACATGGCCCACTGGTTCTACACTGACTCTGCCAGCATGTGGCTGGTCACATGGCCCACTGGTTCTATACTGACTCTGCCAGCATGTGGCTGGTCACATGGCCCACTGGTTCTATACTGACTCTGCCAGCATGTGGCTGGTTTATAAACTACAGGCAAATGAATACGCCAGACGGTGACTCAGCACTTTCCTAACAGTAAAAGCCCAGAGAGAATATGCATTCCAATGTAGGAGTGTCTGTGTCAATATCTAACATTCAGCATTTCTTTCTGTTTTCTCCTCTCCTTTCCTTTCCTTTCCTTTCCTTTCCTTTCCTTTCCTTTCCTTCCCTTCCCTTCCCTTCCCCTTCCTTTCCTTTCCTTTCCTTCTCCCTCCCTCTCTTTCTTTCTTTTCTTTTCCTCTTTCTTCCTTTTTCTTTCTTTTTTTAGATAGGGTCTCTCTCTCTGTGGCCATCAATATCTGTAACATTCAGCTTTTCCTTCTTTCTCTTTCTTTCTTTCTTTCTTTCTTCTTTCTCTTTCCTTCTTTTTTCCTTCCTTCCTTTCTTCCTCCCTTCCTTCCTTCCTTTCTTCCCTCCTTCCTTCCCCTCTTCCTTCCTTCCTTCTTTCCTCTTTTTCTTTTTTTCTTTTTTTAGACAGGGTCTCTCTCTGTGTGGCCCAGGGGCTGGAGTGCAGTGGCACCATTGTAGTTCACTGCAGCCTCAAACTCCTGGACTCAAGCAGTCCTCTGGCCTGAGCCTCCCAAGTAGCTGGAAACCACAGGTGTGCACCAACACACCCAGCTAACTTAAAAAAAAAAAAAAGTTTTTGGCCAGGTGTGGTGGCTCATGCCTGTAATCCTAGAACTTTGGGAGGCCAAGGTGGGTGGATCACCTGAGGTCAGGAGTTCGAGACCAGCCTGACCAACATGGTGAAACCCCATCTCTACTAAAAATACAAAAAATTACCTGGGCGTGGTGGTGGGCACCTGTAAGGCCAGCTACTCAGGAGGCTGCGGCAGGAGAATCGCTTGAACCGGGGAGACAGAGGTTGTAGTGAGCTGAGATCGCACTATTGCACTCCAGCCTGGGCGACAGAGTGAGACTCTGTCTCAAAAAGAAAAAAAACAAATTTTAAAGATGGGGTGTTGCCTTGTTGTCTCGGCTTAGCATTATTTCTGAAGAAATATAGTGCTCATATTTTGAGAGAAGTACAATTAGTACTTGCCTTGAACCAAGAAATGTGCTTAAATGTTATAAAAGTTGAGAGATAAATAGAAATGCTGATTCCTCATAATAAGTAAATGTCCATATACTTTTATTCAGAGACTTTTTCAATACAGGGACTTGAGATGAATGCGGAGTTTCTTGGAGAGTGAAAGAACAGTTAATAATGTGTGTTGAATTCTGAAACATTTGGCAATTTCACAAAAGAGACTTTGTAGTGCCCTTGTGATAATTGTAAAATAAAGTAGGAAACAAACCTGAATAAATATATAGAAGAGAAAAACAAGTTACGGTAGTCTAAATATAAGATACAAGGTAATTCCTTTAAACTTTCAGTACAAAATATACCTCAGAACAAATAGAATGTACTGAGTACACCCAAACAATTCTCATTTTAGATGTCAGAGCCATATGATTTCTGGCACCAGGTCAGAATGTGCAGGAAAATTTTAGCATCTGAGAGATGGGTTATAAAGTGTTTGCAAGAACTAATGGAAGTCTCAAATTTATTTTGTCCCCGAAGAAGTTTGTTTTTTAGAGAATTTCTGGAAAATGACGTTAGATCATTAGAAAAATAATAATTCCTGGGTGTTGCCCTGTTGACAGCCAATGTAAATGCTGCATCTCCCTGGATCAAAGAAACTAACCCTTCAAAGAAAAACTGGACAACATTATGAATTAAATATTTCAAACGATGAGAGAAATACTTCCAAAAGAAGAAGCAAGTATAGGGTGTTTGGAAAGGAGGTGGCAGATTTCTTTAAATGCAGAGAATTTTTAAAATCATAATAATAAAATAACTGGCATCGGTGGAGCATTTTGTATGTGCCAACACCATTTGCTAAGAGCTTTACACATGCAATTTCATTTTAGCCTCACAAAACTCCTCTGAAGGAAGTACCGGCATTGTCCCCATTGCCAGATGAGGACACAGAAGCATAGAGAGGTCATTGCCTTGCCTGAGGCCACAGATGTAGTCAGACACCATGGCCTGTACCATCGGCTCTGCTCTAGTGCCTTCCTTCTGGCCTATGTAGGGTACAATGCTGTTAACACTTGCAATGACCCAAGCACCTTTCCAAGGACTTTACAGGGACTAACTCTAATGCACACAGCAATAGCCAATGAAAGACACACAATCAGCACCCCATTTTACAGATGAAGAAACCAAGACCCAGAGAGGCTGAGAGAGCTGTCCAAGATCACCCAGCTATGTGCCAGAGTGGGATTTGGACCTAGGCAACCTGAGCTCAGAGGCCAAAATCTGAATCATTTCATAATACCGTATCTCATGCAGCAAAAAACTTTTCAGTCTTACATATATCATTATGTCATTTCCTTTCTTCCTTTTTTCCATTTTTTCCCTGTCTTTTTCTTTTTGGAGGCGGGGTCTCACTATGTCACCCAGACTGGAATGCAGTGGCACAGTCAATCTTGGCTCACTGCATCTTCATTCTCCCTGGCTCAGGAGATCCTCCCACCTCAGCCTCCTGAGTAGCTAAGACCACAGTTGCACACCACCATGCCCAATTTTTGTATTGATTGTAGAAACAGGGTTTTTCCATGTTGCCCAGGCTGGTTCCAAACTGCACCCAGCTGTGTGTCATTTCTGAATTGCACTCTATGCAAATAAGTCAACAATTTTAAACAGGGAATATTAGTAAATGAGTATTTTCTTTATTCACATTAATTTCAAATTCAGGAAGGACTGAAGAAAGACATGGGAGAAAATGCCCATGTGGCCCAGATGTGTCATTACCAGCTCCTGGTAATGGCAGTAGAAGTGCGATGTGATGAGTAGAAAATGTGGGGGAGGATTCTGGTGAGAAAGTCAAGAACTGGAAGAACTGGCAGGGCCATGACAAGAAAAAAGCCAAACAATGCCTGAGCTTCTGTAACAGCCTGGGATCCAGATTAATGACCGAGTGGAACAGAAACAATAAAACACCACATTGTCGAGTACCTGATTCTTCCCACAAAACAAACCAATAAACAAAACACCGCCCCTGTGCACTTGAGTTTATCGTCCTTTTACAGAAGGGTGTTATCTGACTCTGTGCTTAACTATACTTGTCAGTCTTTTACCAGCTCTCATTGAAGATTGGCTAGGTCTCTATCCAGTATCTACATTACCTTGAGGGAGGTGTTGGAAGAATGAGCAGTAATGCATTGTGGACAGGACAGTTAACGTTAATTTTTTTAATAAACAAATATTTATGGAGTCCTTACCACGCACAAGAATTCATTCCAGCTCTTGACTGAACTGCCAGCTGTTTGAGAAGATGAGGAAATGATGCCTCCTGGTGGTTATGATCATTGTTTCCTTAACCTGAACAAACTCACCCCCTCCTAAACACTGCCCACACTACAATGGAAAATAAAGCCTATGCCAGTGGGTAGTTTCCTGGCAGTTCTGTACTCACAGATGGTTGATTACACCTCCAGCTGGATGCCAGTGGATTTGCTGGAGTAAAATAGTTTAGGCTGCTGTAACACCGCCACATACACATACGCACACACCTCAGTGAACACAACAAGGCCTTCTTCGAGGCTCACAGACCACATGCAGTGTGAATTACAAGTTTCATGGGTGATGGGAGTGCTGTGCTCATTGCAACCATCCAAGGACACTGATAGGCTGACAGAGGATCCCTTTAGGTAAATGCTTCCACGATGCTGGAAGAATGAGAACAGAATTGTTCACGGACTCTTCATGTTGCCTCCTGGAAGTCTCATATAATTTCTACCCACATTTAATTGGCCAAAGCAAGTCGCATGATATGCTTCTTTTTTAAAAAGACAACAAAATGCAAACTTAGTTTATGTTTAAGCCCATGAGGCTGGGTAATTTATTTTAAAAAGAGGTTTATTTGACTCACAGTTCTGGTGACTGGAAGGTTCAAGGCTGTGCAGCTGCATCTGGTGAGGCCCGCAGGCTGCTTCTGCTCACGGCAGAAAGTAGAAGGGGGCAGGTGTGTGCAAAAACAGCACATGGCAAGAGAGGAAGCAAGAGAGAGAAACCGAGGAAGCAAGAGAGAGAAACCGAGGAAGCCAGACTTTTTTTAACAACCCACTCTCACAGGGTGTACACCTGTGGTCCCAGCTACTCAGAAGGCTGAGGTGGGAGGATCACTTGTGCCCAGGAATTAAAGACCAGGTTGGGCATCACAGTGAGACTGTCTCATTAAAAAACAACCAAACAAACAAACAAACACCACTCTGGTGGGAACTAATTCATTCCCTGGAGAGAGAAAACTCACTCGCTTCTTCGGTAAGGCATTAATCTATTCAAGGGAGAACCTATTAGGCCCCACCTCCAACACAACCACGTTGGGGATCAAATTTCAACATGAGTTTTGGTGGGGATAAACCACATCCAAGCCAGAGCAGTATGTGCCCAGGAAGAAGGAAGACTGAACTATTCACTTACGTGTGGCCGTAGTGACTATGACATTGAGTAAATGGCATTGAGTAAAGGAAACTGGACGTTAGAATATGGAAGCATGGGGTCACCAAAAACGGCCCCTTTTAATCTTGTGCATCTCAGACTAAAGACCTGCATAAAGTGGACTCAAGAATGATGACAGGTGTTAAAAATAATTAATTAGGGCTGAGCACAGTGGCTCTTTGGGAGGCCTAGCACTTTGGGAGGCCGAGGCAGGTGGATCACTTGAGGTCAGGAGTTCGAGACCATCCTGGCCAACATGGTGAAACCCCGTTTCTACTATAAATACAAAAATCAGCTGGGTGTGGTGGTGCACCCCTGTAATCCCAGCTATTCTGGTGGCTGAGGCAGGAGAATCACTTGAACCTGGGAGGCTGAGTTTGCAGTGAGCTGAGATTGCAACATTGCACTCCAGCCTGAGCAACAAGAGTGAAACTCCATCTCAAAAATAATAATAATAATAATAATAATTAATTAGGAGGCCTTTAAGTTGGGGTTGCTCCCACGCCCTGGGTTCCTAGGTGAACAATCCAGAACCCAACTCAATGTCAATGGTTGGGTTAACCAATCAGAAACCACCAACCAACCGCTAACCAGGGACTTTTCACTGGAATAATCCAAATGAGGCTATTACTGTACTTTAACAAATCAAGTATTTTTTTTTTGTCTTGCTTCTGAGTGAACTGGTCTTGTAAAAGACTTCTCCCCCACCCCTGACCCCCACACCTTTGCCAGAGCCCCAAATTGCCTGAGGTCTGGAGCTCCCTGTTTATGAATAAGATGAATAAACCCTTTAAGATTTTAAAGCACCTCAATTTATCTTTTCACATTGGTAATATTTTAGTAGGTATGTGTGCACGTGGGGAAAGGGTCAGATGGAGCTGGCAGTGAGTGACCAATGACTACAGAGACAAGGACAACAGACACCTACTGTGCCGTTACCCGTTTAAGAACTTGCAACTGGATCCTGAGGTTGCCAGATGTCTGTGGGTCCCCAGGTCACAGAGAGGGTGGTATGTTTGAATTTTAGGAAGAGAAAATATTTGAGACTCTGTTGCCCACAGCCCTGTGACTGTTTATGAACATCCAGTAATAAAGAAAATGATCTTATGCAAAGATGAAAGCTCAGCGCTGGCAGATTTTGAGATTTGGTTGCAACCTCTCTACATAGGACTTCATGGCTTTGGCCTTGATCTTTGACTCACTGAATGCCCACAGTCCCTGGTGTTCTCCATGCCAAGCCACTGGCACAAAATGACCTTTCATTCCTGACAAAATTTAACTAATGCTTCTTGTGAAATAAAGCAGCAGGCAGGACCAGAAATATGGGAAGGAAAATGAGAGGGAAATATTTATGGCATTGTCCCCCAGGGCTTTTCCCAAAAACAGGATGCTGTCTGGAGGGACTGGGTTTCTCTATAAAATGGAAGCACTGGCCAGGTGTGGTGGCTCATGCCTATGATCCCAACAGTTTGGGAGGCTGAGGCAGGTGGATGACCCGAGGTCAGGAGTTCGAGACCAGCCTGACCAATATGGTGAAACCCTGTCTCTTCTAAAAATACAAAAATTAGCCAGACGTGGTGGTGTCACCTGTAATCCCAGCTACTTGGGAAGCTGAGACGGGAGAATTGCTTGAACCTGGGATGTAGAGGTTGCAGTGAACCGAGATCGTGCCACTGCACTCCGGCTTGGGTGACAGAGTGAGACTCTGTCTCAAAAAAAAAAAAGAATGTTGGGAACACGAATGTGTCTGAGAAGCTGTTGAATCATCAGCCATCCACACCAAGCCTTGTTTGCACTCTGCAACCTGACTGGAAAGTATAAAGTACACTTTTAAGTCGCAAACCAAACAAGGACTCCAATTAATTGCTAAGAGAGCCAAGCAGGTGAACAGCCCAGAAGGCCTGGTCTTCCTGTCGTTCGGGGCTTTCTGCTCTGCAGCTCTAGGAGGAGGCAAAGCACCTGTTTGCTTCTTAGCACAAGCGTCATTTTAATGAGGTGCAAATTCAACTTGTTCAGCAATGCTACACTAAGACAGCACAGTGCAAAGTGTGGTCTGTCCACCAAGCAATAGCAGCAATGCCCGATCTTGTTTGAAATGCAGAATCTCAGGCCCCATCCTGACCTGCTAAATGAGAACCTTGAGAACCTGCATTTGACAATGTCCCCAGGCAATATGCAGCCACATTAAAATCTGAGGGACCCTGTTCTCCAGAGTTTTAGATCCTCCCTGAAAGAAGTCATTGCTTCTACCCTCTATTGAACAGAACAAAGGCGAATCCAGGCTCCTCCCAGCCTGCCTTCTCTCTCTTTTTAAACAGTAAAATTAGCACCAAACGCCCCAGTATTAATTCATCTGCCTCCAAGCCTCTATAAAACAATGTGTTTACATGAATGAAACTGTACTTTAAAAGAATAACTCTATTTCAGTATGTCCCCATAGCTCCTAAAAGTACATTTAAAAAAAAAAATCAGTTTTAAATGCTTACTTCCATAAACAGCATACTTATGTCTCCCAGACTATCAATTTGGCCCTGATCTTTGACTCACTGAATGTCCGCAGTCGCTGATATTCTCCATGCCAGGCCACCAGTACAAAATGACCTTTCATTCCTGACAAAATGTAATTAATGCTTTTTGTGAAATAAAGCAGCAGACAGGACCAGAAATATGGGAAGAAAAATGAGAGGGAAGTGTTTATGACATTGTCCCCCAGGGCTTTTCCCAAAAACAGGATACTGTTTGTAGGGACTGGGTTTCTCTATAAAATGATCATTTTATTTCTAACTCTCTTTTCTTTCTCCATCACCATCGTGTCAGAGGCATGTGAACCAGAGCAACTCCGTCTTGAATGGGAGTTGGGTAAAAAGGCTGAAACCGGGTGCGGTGGCTCAAGCCTGTAATCCCAGCACTTTGGGAGGCCGAGATGGGCGGATCACGAGGTCAGGAGATCGAGACCATCCTGGCTAACACGGTGAAATCCCGTCTCTACTAAAAAATACAAAAAACTAGCCGGGCGACGTGGCGGGCGCCTGTAGTCCCAGCTACTCGGGAGGCTGAGGCAGGAGAATGGCGTGAACCCGGGAGAGGGAGCTTGCAGTGAGCTGAGATCCGGCCACCGCACTCCAGCCTGGGCGGCAGAGCGAGACTCCATCTCAAAAAAAAAAAAAAAAAGGCTGAAACCTACTGGGCTGCATTCCTAGATGGTGAAGGCATTTGAAGTCACAGGATAAGATAGGAGGTCAGCACAAAATACAGGTCATTAAGACCTTGCTGATAAAACAGGTTGCAGCAAAGAAAGCAGCTAAAACCCACCAAAACCAAGACGGCCATGAGAATGACCTCTGGTCGTCCTCACTGCTGTACTCCCACCAGCGCCATGACAGTTTACAGATGCCATGGCAATGTCAGGAAGTTACCCTATATGGTCTAAAAAGGGGAGGCATGAATAATCCACCCCTTGATTAGCATATACTCAAGAAATAACCATAAAAATGGGCAACCAGCAGCCCTCGGGGCTGCTCGGTCTATGGACTAGCCATTCTTTTATTCCTTTACTTTCCTAATAAACTCGCTTTACTTTACTCTATGGACTCACCCTGAATTCTTTCTTGCATGAGATACAAGAACCCTCTCTTGCAGTCTGGATCCGGACCCCTTTCCTGTAACAACTGGCCAAGTACCAAACAGGTTGGATGGCCATTTGCATAACATTATGTCTGTTTACAGGAATTCCACGGGATGTTGTGGCTTTTATTCTGCTCTGTTTTGTTTGAGACTAGCTGGGAAGTCTGGACTATGTCCTTTTTGAGTACGTTCATCTGGGCTAGTCTAGTGCCTGTGTCTGAGGAATTCAGTAGAATGCTGAGAGATGCCACCGGGGAAGAAAGCTGATGTGACCCATTATCTATTTTTTTAAAAGGTATGAACCATCATGCTTTACCTTAAAAATGCTAAAGTTCAATAGCAGAGTGGCTTAATTTGAAAGTTAAGTTTTATTGTGCTATGGGAAATGTCATCATGATATATGTATTAATTACATCTCATCTGCTTTGAGAATTTAAACGAAGCGAGTAAATAGATGTTGTACTGAAACTCAAGGAGGCTGCATTTAAAAAGATACTTTGGGGCCAGGCACGGTGGCTCAGTCTGTAATCCCAGCACTTTGGAAGGCTGAGGCAGGGGGACTGCTTGAGCCCAGGAGTTGGGAGACCAGTCTGGGCAACATAGCAAGACCTCATCTCTACAAAAAAATTTAAAAATTAGCTGGGCATAGCAGCACGTGCCTCTATTCCCAGATACTTGGGAGGCTGAGACGGTAGGATCACCTGAACCTGGGAGATAGAGTCTGTAGTGAGCTGTGACCATGCCACTGCACTCCAGCCTGGACCACAGAGCGAGAACCTGCCAAAAAAAAGATACTTTGCTTTTCATTAGCACTTACTTCTTAACCTCAAGAATCTCCTCTCGGCACTCAAAAGATAAAACTGGTAATGATGGGGTTCATGACACATGACCCCAAAACATGGGGTAGTCCTTCTCACCTTCCTCTCACTCTTCTCCCCTGAAGCAAGCTGTAGCACCAGGGAAAGCATCTCCTACCTTTCCCTGAAGACAGACCTAAGACTGTTTTTCAAGAGGTGTACTCCCTCTACCCAGGCAAAGGAACATCCTTATCTCTGAAGACACAGGACCACAGAGAGGAATCTGAACAGGACCTGCTGAGTTCCCCTCTCATTGCGTTACCACCCGACCATACTTGTTTTTTATTAAATTGTACTTCTCCACAACTATCTACTTCTTCATCAAAATGAACATAAAAAATACACAGGTCTACCAATTTCTTTGGGTCTTCGTTTCCTTATAAAGTGGCTTGTATCGTGTAAAACTTACATCAAATAACTTGGATGCTTTTCTCTTATTAATCTGTCTTTTTTTCTTATAAGGGCCTCAGTCATAATGGGAAGGAAAAATATCCCTTTTCCTCTACAGTACAGTTGACGCGAATGTGTGTTTCAATATTACTGAAGGCATCCCAGAAACTATGTTCTCTGGAGAGTTCCCAACAGCCTTTAAATAATCCCTTGTAAAACAGTAGAAAGAACATTTCCAGGTGGCAATGGAGCTGGAAGTGATATGACGTTTGTACGTGATGAAATACTCATTTTCTGAAATAAAGAATCTGTGAAGAGAGGAATTATGACTAGTATTTACATCAACTTTTCATAAACATCCCCAAATTCCAGGCACAAGACAAAAGGCATGACTCATCTCACAGTAGGCGCTGTGGCCGGGGAAGTGGCCCTCATGGAGATTGCTTCCCTAATGCCTGAGAATGGCTCTGGTGAGATCTGTAGGAAGCTGATAATCAGGTATTTCACTTGAGTATCGCCTGTCAAAATCTGGTTTTTGATCAAGAGCATTTCCTCAGCTAAAAATGTCATGCTTCCAGACCTCGATTTGATGTTTTTGGTAGATCATGACTGAAAAGACTGAAAACTTGAAAAAACAATATGGATGATTGCAATTTTTAATTTCTGTGGTCTTTTGAATACACATGAGATTATCCTGATGACTGTGACTTGAGTTCTCCTATGTGCTGTAGCTTTAGGGGGCCAGGAAGTTCCTCTCCCCTTCCTATTCCTCTTCCCCTCCTCTAATAATGTCCAGAACCCCACCTGCAGGAGGCCTTCCTGTGGGTGAAGGAGGTAGTGCCTATAGGAACTTGTTTAAAAGCCACACTTCGGGCCGTGCACAGTGGCTCATGCTTGTAATCCTAGCACTTTGGGAAGCCAAGGCGGGAGGATCACTTGAAGCCGGGATTCGAGACCAGCCTGGGCAACAAAGTGAGACCCAATCTCTACCAAAAATTTAAAAATGAGCTGGGCATGGTGGCACACACCCGTAGTCCCAGCTACTCAGGAGGCTGAGGCAGGAGGATTGTTTGCACCTGGGAGCTGGAGGCTACAGTGAGAAGTCATGGCACCACAGCACTCCAGCCTGGGCAACAGAGTGAGACCCTGTATTTCACACT
>NW_012115766.1:5032403-5038200 GCF_000951035.1 Colobus angolensis palliatus
CACACTCATGTTCCTATTCATTCTTCACGATAGCCAAGAGGAGGAAACAATCCAGTGCCACTGACAGGATGAGTGGAGAAACAAAACGTGGTCCATCCGTACAATAGAACATGATTCAACCTTCAAAAGGAAGGAAAGCTCGGGCGGGTGTGGTGACTCATGGCTGTAATCCCAGCACTTTGGGAAGCCAAGGTGGGTCGACCTCCTCAACTGAGGTCAGGAGTTCAAGACCAGCCTGATTCAGACACGTGGTGACACTCTGTGTCTACCAAAAATACAAAAATTAGCCAGGTGTGGTGGCGGGCGCCTATAATCCCAGCTACTCGGGAGGCTGAGGCAGGAGAATCGCTTGAACCCAGGAGGCGGAGGTTGCAGTGAGCCAAGATCGCGCCACTGCACTCCAGCCCGGGCGATAAGTGCGAAAAAAAAAAAAAAAAGAAAGAAAGAAAGAAAAAAAGAAAGGAAATAATTCTGGCACATACTACAACATGCATGACCCTTGAGGACATTATGCTAAGTGTAATAAGCCAGTCACAAAAGGACAAATACTGTATGATTCCACTTATATGAGGTACCTAGAATGGTGAACTTCACACATAGAGAAAGTAGAATGGTGGTTGCCAGGGGCTTTGGGGAGGAGAGAATAGGGAGCTGTTCAATGGGTACAGAGTTTCAGTGTGAGGAAATATAAAGAGTTCTGGAGATGGCTGGTGGTGGCTGCACAAGACTGTGAATGTATTCAATGCCACTGAACTGTCCACTTAAAAAACGTTTAAGATGATAAACTGTGTTACGTGTGTTTCACCATGATTCAAAAAAAAAATTTAGAAAACTATTCAATACCGCTTAAAGGGAAAGGACATTACACAAAAAATAAATTATTATCTCTGTGACTATTTTCCAGGTAGGAGATGGAAAAATACTAGTTAAAACTCACTTTTAAGGCTGAGTACGGTGGTTCAAGCCTATAATTTCAGCACTTTGGGAGGCTAAGGCAGGCAGATTGCTTGAGCACAAGAGTTCAAGGCCATCCTGGACAACATGGTGAAATTCCATCTCTACAAAAAAATACAAAAATTAGCTGGGCATGGTAGGTGCACCTGTAGTCCCAGCTACTCAGGAGGCTGAGGCGGGAGGATCACTTGAGCCTGGGAGGCCGAGGCTGCAGTGAGCCAAGATCACGTCACTGCACTCCAGCCTGGGCCTGGGCAACAGAGTGAGACCCTGCCTATTTAAAACAAACAAACAAACAAACAAACAAAAACTCTAGGATTCATAGACGTTAAAAAGACTTTCTCAAGGTCAGACATGGTATAGCCAGGATCTGACTCCAGTCAGCTGACTCCACGGCTCCTCCACAACTGTGTCCTCTGCCCACTGTGGTTCATTTCTGTTTGGGTGTAAGGACAAATAGAAAGAAAGTGGGATGCAGAATCTGATGTTTCAGGTTTGGGTTCCTGGAAGACAGGGTCTCAGTTTACAAAAGTGAGACATTCATGGGAGGATGCTGCTGTGAAGTGGGAGGGGAAGAGATAGAAGGTTCCATTTTTGAATTTGTTCATCTGACTGACAGAAGACAGCAGTCTGTTGGAAATGCTGGCCTGGCATTCATGGGAGGGGTGGATGTGGGAGCTGTTGCTGGGCTAATTAGTAAGAGCAATAAGTGGGTAAGCTCAGCAGGGAGAGAAAGGAGGAAAAGAGGCAGAAAAAGAGAGAAGAGAGAGGAGCCCAGAGCCAATGCCAGATGCTGGGGAAATGCCCACACTGTGTTCAGTAAGCAGACAGAGAGAGGAGCCAACCTGGAAGACAGAAGCAACAGGTGCACCCTGAATGCCCAAGACGAGACTGAGAGGCTCTTACTGTGGCAAATTGCAATGTCATGGGCTGAGTACAGATTAGCATATGTAGATCATGTTTCAGGCCCATAGTTCTGGAATCTCCGTGACAGCTATGTGAGATCAACAGAGCTGTGTCATCATTTCCATTTTACTAATAAATCAGCAACCACAATACTAGTCCATTTCTCAAGGTCATACACCAGCACTACATCCATATCTTCCAAGTCCAGATTCCTGCTCCCTGAGGAAGAAAGTAAGGAGTGGGAGAGGGAGCCATGTGTAGGCAACAGGGGATGCATCACAAGTACAGACAAAAAAAAAATCATAAAACCAATGGTACTAGCGATTCTACACAAAATGCATCTTCCTGAGAAATCTTTCTGTGGTGTAAGTTCTCAACAATTGCTGCAGTTACTGGTGAGTTTTACTAGTACATATGTAAGTTTCCAATTAACACACTTGAATTACTTACTCTCTCATAAGCATCATCTTATACTTAACCGAAGTTACTCTGGAGAATCCTCAGTGATTCTGGCTTACCAGGACTCATCCACAGAAAGGTGTTTTGAGAATAAATTGGTAACACTTTAGAATCACTCAAGTTTGCTTCCAGCCCATTACCTGGCTCCAACCCTGTGGTACCATCTGCTACTGTATTTAAAAGGCTGGGTGTGGTGGCTCACAGCTGTAATCCCAGCACTTTGGGAAGCCGAGGCAGGTGGATCACTTGAGGTCAGGAGTTCGAGACCTGCCTGGCCAACATGGTGAAACCTCATCTCTGCTAAAAATACAAAAATTAGCCAGACATGGTGGCAAGTGCCTGTAATCCCAGCTACTCGGGAGGCTGAGACACGAGAATTGCTTGAACCCGGGAGGTGGAGGTTGCAGTGAGCCGACGTGGTGCCCCTGCACTCCAGCCTGGGCCATAGAGTGAGACTAAGGCAGACTTGAAATAAATGAGGAGAGCACAGCGATTGCGAAGATGAAGAAGCAGAACTTGTAATACTTCGATTTTGTCATTTTATGTGATGACTTATGTGATGGTTAATATTGAGTGTCAACTTGATTGGATTGAAGGATGCAAAGTATTGATCCTGGGTGTGTCTGTGGCGGTGCTGTCAAAGGAGGTTAACATTTGTGTCAGTCGGCTGCGAAAGGCAGACCCCAGTCTGGATGGGCACAGAGTAATCAGCTGTCAGTGCAGCCAGAATAAAAGCAGGCCAAAGAATGTGGAAGGACTAGACCGGCTTAGCCTCCTAGCCTACATCTTTTTCCTGTGCTGGATGCTTCCTCCCCTCAAACATCGGACTCCAAGTTCTTCAGCTTTGGGACTTGGACCGGCTTCCGTGCTCCTTAGCTTGCAGACGGCCTATTGTGGAACCCTAACTTGTGATCATGTGAGTCAATGTTCCTTAATAAACTCCTATATATATGTATCTTCATATATATATATATCTTCGTGTATATATATATATCTTCCCATATATATATATGGGAGTTTTATACACACACACACACACATATATATACATATATGTATTTTATTAGTTCTGTCCCTCTAGGGAACCCTAACACAGTTGGATTTTTTTTTTTGGAAACAGAGTTTCACTCTGTCACCCCAGCTGGAGTGCAATGACATGATCATAACTCACTGCAGCCTTAACCTCCTGAGCTGAAGTGATTCTCCCACCTCAGTATCTGAGACTCCTGAGTATCTGGGACTACAAGTATGTACCATTATGCTTGGCTTTAGGGGAAAAAAAAATTGTGGAGATAGAATCTCACTATGCTGTCAAGTCTGGCCTTGAATTCCTGGCCTCAAGCAATCCTCCCACCTCAGCCTCCCAAAGTGCTGGCATTACAGGTGTGAGCCACTAAGACTGTTATGGGAAACCTCGTTCCAAGGCAGCTGGAGATACAGTCTTCTCCTACCTTTCGCTCAAGGCTAAGTCTTGCAGAGTCAGAACAAATGATCACAAGTCCTTATGTGATGTCAGTGATGAGAGATTCCCATGGTTCAGGTTATCCCAGGTCATAAGACCTGGACTCCACTTTGATTTCCAGAAGCAAGGCTGCCATCATCAGGTCCTCTCTAAAATGGCCAAGGGCCTCCCTCTGTGCATGTCTCCAGTGACAGTGACAAGTTTCTGCCTAATATCATTCACCTCTCTATCTGTTTTGCAATCACTTTAGAGCAAGTATTTTTCTTCTACCTTTTTATATTCCATGGTAGGGTATCCTGCAGAGAAAAGATGCTCAATAAAGAGTAAATTCTCAAAGAAATTCACTCCATTGGCTCATGCCTGTAAACCCAACACTTTTGAAAGGCAAGGCAGGAGGATCACTCAAGTCCAGGAGTTTGAGACCAGCCTGGGCAACATTGCAAGACCTTGTCTCTAAGGAAAAAGAAAAATAAAGAAATTCAGTCCATTGTCAATTTCATTTCTGCAATGAAATGAAAATTGTGATGACCCCAAATCTTTTCTTATTTTGTACAAGAAGAGGTTGAAAGTGAAACTGTTTGGGGCTTCTGGAAGCTTGGGTAAGAACCTAAATTTGGCCTGAGAACAACAGAATTGGGCACATGACATGTAATTTTTGCTTTTATTTGAGCCTCTAAACCCTCTGACTAAGGAAGAACTGTCAGGCGACAATGAGTTAGAACAGGCAAGTCGTATAAAAAGGGCCTATGAAAACATCTATTCAGACCCCTTTATCTCCACCCAAATACCCTCCAGTATGGGTCACTCTTTAACTAAGTTTTGCACTTCGAAGAAGCTGTGATAGTAAGAGGCACCTTCTTGATACACTGCCAAAATGTTCTTCCCTGCAAGAGAAATATGGAAAGGTAGAGGGCATGTCATAGATCTGGTTCCCAGGAAGCCCACTCCAAGATGGAGATATGGGCACAGGAAGTGCACTGAGGAGGTCCTGGGGCGGACGCCTGAGAGGAGTGAAGGCCACAGGAGAAGCAGCAACAACCAAGGCCTCAGTGGGCCTCCAGGGAGCTCAGGGGTTGTTATTTTCTCATACTTCTGGAGACTGGAAGTTCAAGATCAAGGTGTCAGTAGGTTTGATTTCTGCTGAGGCTTGCAAATGTCTACTTTGACTTGCAGGGATGTCTGTGTTTTCGCTGTGCTCTTCCCTCTGTACACACGAACCCCTGGTGTCTCTTCCCTTTTTGTGTGTGTGTGTGTGTTTGTTTTTTAGTTTTGTTTTTGAGACAGAGTCTTGCTCTGTCACCCAGGCTGGAGTGCAGTGGCACAATCTTGGCTCACTGAAACCTCCGCCTCCTGGGTTCAAGGGATTCTTGTGCCTTAGCCTCCCAAGTAGCTGGCACTACAGGCACATGCTACTACACCTAGCTAATTTTTGTATTTTTAGTAGAGATGGGGTTTCATATATGTTGGCCAGGCTGGTCTCAAAGTTCTGACCTCAAGTGATCTGCCTGCCTTGGCTTCCCAAGTGCTGGGATTACAGGTGTGAGCCACCGTGCCAGCCTGCCTTCCTCTTCTTATGACGACATCCAGTCCTCTTGAATTAGGACCCACTCTAAAGACCTCATTTAATCTTAGTTACCTCTTTAAAGACCCTGCTCCAAGTATTTCTGCCACATTTGAGGTAAGTTCTCAAACCAGTGCATTGTGAGGAACAATTCAGTCCATAACTGTATGTTACATTACCTAGTGTCATTTTCAGGACTTAATACCATAACGTTTTGGAGTTGGATGAGTTATTAGAAGTGTTCAAATTTACTTTTTCCTCAAACCTAGAATCCCTGGCAGACAGTGGTTAATTCACTGGACAACTGTACGTTCCCAGTTGGCAAGTCTGGTATATGGGATTGACAATTTATAGCAGGTAAAAGTAGAAGGAGAGGTGGGTGGAGGCAGGGTTAAGCAAGAATACTGAATTCCAAAGCAGAATTGATCTGTAGTAATAAAAGGAGGTTACAGGCC
>NW_012115766.1:5038990-5061112 GCF_000951035.1 Colobus angolensis palliatus
CCTCCACTCCCAGGAAATGTGTGCAATAATTAAATAGTTGAGTTAAGGATAACAAATAGGCTGTGCAAGAAATTATAGGATATAGATGAGGAGGAGGGTGATCTCTTTTTTTTGAGACAGGATTTCACTCTGACACCCAGGCTGAAGTGCAGTGGCGCCATCTCGGCTCACTGCAGCCTTGACCTCCCTGGTCTCAGATGATCCTCCCATCTCAGCCCTGCGAGTAACTGGAACCACAAGCACGTGCACTATGCCTGGCTATTTTTTTTTTTTTTTTCTTTTTAGAGATTGGGTTTCACCATATTACTCCAGGGCTCAAACAATCTGCCCGCCTCGGCCTCCCAAAGTGCTGGGATTACAGACATGAGCCACCGCGCCCCCTCCCCTCTTAAATATAATTTCTCTTCCAAACCTGGGCACTCCTTTAACTCCCTATCCAAATGGAATGACTCCTATAAATCCAGCTCTGTCGGGGATGCTGAGAGTGGTGCCCTGAGCCTTTTTTCAGGGCTAAAGCCTCATTTCCCAGCTGCTGGGAGTGTGGGCCTTAGGGCTGTCAGCCCAGTTGGCCTACAGGCAATCCCCCATGGAAGAGCACTGCCTCGTCCAAGCTTATGCCCTCTTCCTGGGCAGTTTCTCCCCTCTCCTTCTTGCTCCTTCCTGCATTGGTTTCCTTGCCTTTCCTCCAGCATGCTAGGTACACATCCACACAGGCCATGCCTTCACTGGTCTGTTTCCTGGAATGCTCTCCCAGCTATCTGCATGACAAACTGCCTGGCTTCCCGCAAGTCTCTGCTCAAGTCTCTCTCCTCAGCAAGAGCTGCCCTGTCAAATGCATAATCCTACAGCCCGCCCACTCTACCCCACCCCAGCATGCACATCCTTCAGGTCCTTTTCTTGACTTTTTTTTCCCTAACCTTTTTTTTTTTTTTTCCTTAAGAGATGGGGTCTCACTATGTTGCCTAGGCTGGTGACAAACTCCTGGCCTCAGGCAATCCTCCAACTTCAGCCTCTCAAGTCTCTGGCATTACAGGTACGAGCCACCTGCCCAGCTACTTTTAACCTTTTGGTTTGCTGTCTCCGTTCCCTAAGTCTGTTTTGCCCATAGATGTGTTCTAAGCACATAGTTGATTCTCAAGAAATCTTTCATGAATGTATCATCAGCTAAAGGAGGGATATAATTTCAGTCTTTAGATGATCTAACTCTCTGACACCAGAAAGAGTTATGATGAAGAAAAGGTGGTGGTCTTGTTTAGATACTAGACATTTTATATTGTCTCAGATAATTCTTTCTAAGTCTCAAGTTTCAATGCTGTAAAAGCAGTGGCATAGTGCCTAGCATATTTGACAACCATATCAAATCACTCTTCCACACCCCCTTGGCTGTCAACAACAAAACTATTTTCAGTAATTACTAAAAATAATTTCATGGTTATACTTAATTTTATGCTTGTTTGCTTGATTCCTTCTTTAGTTTAAAGCAATTAATAAAAATAATAAATTTTCACTTAAAGATTCTGTAATATGTTATGTGTGAACTAACATCTTTGCTTACCAAAGAAAAATATTAAGTCCAGCCCACATTTAAGTGAGTGGAATTGGAAGGGAAGAGTATGGAAAAATTTGTAGATATATTTTTAAACTACCACACACAGCAATTATTTAGAACTAACAAACAGATTTGGTGAGGGTACTTATTTTATTCATAGATATTGTTTAGAACTGCTGGCACAAGTAGATAACAAAAAGCAGAGGATCCTTTAGTCATTTTTGTTACATTTATACATCCTTTACAGACAATTGTTCCTTGTTGTCTGTACCTGGGCAGAACACTCCTGCTTCCCTGCCCTTGGTAAACCATCGATAAGAAAGAAAGCAGATATAGGCCGGGCGCGGTGGCTCAAGCCTGTAATCCCAGCACTTTGGGAGGCCGAGACGGGCGGATCACGAGGTCAAGAGATCGAAACCATCCTGGCTGACACGGTGAAACCCCATCTCTACTAAAAAAAAAAAATACAAAAACTAGCTGGGGAGGTGGCAGGCACCTGTAGTCCCAGCTACACGGGAGGCTGAGGCAGGAGAATGGCGTGGACCCGGGAGGCGGAGCTTGCAGTGAGCTGAGATCCGGCCACTGCACTCCAGTCCGGGTCCGGGCGACAGAGTGAGACTCCGCCTCAAAAAAAAACAAAAAAAAAAAACAAAAAAAAACAAAAAAAGAAAGAAAGCAGATATAGAAGATGTCGGGTGTTATGGTTGAATCGTGGTCCTCAAAAAAGTATGATGAAGTCCTAACTCCCAGTATCTTAGAATATGACCTCATTTGAAAAATTTGCAAAATAGGGTCATTACAGGATATAATGAGTGAAGATGAGGTCATACTGGATTAGAGTGGGCCCCAATCCAATATGACAGGTGTCTTTATAAGAGGGGCACAGAGACCCAGACACACAGAGAGAATACCCTGTGATGATGGAGGCAGAGATTGGAGTGATGCTACAAGCCAGAGGATGTCAAGGATCGCCAGCAGCCACCAGAAGCTAAGAGATGCCCGTGGAATAGATTCTCCCTCAGACTCTCCAGAAGGAACCAACCCTGGTGACACTCGATTCCTGTCTTCTGGCCTCCAGAACTGGAGGGAATACATTTCTGCTGTGTAGGTCACCCAGCTTGTAGTGCTTTGTTACTGCAGCCCTAGAAAACTGACTCTCGAGTCTTCAGGAAAATCCGACATAGCCACGGCTTGTGGAACACTAGATGGGGAATAGTGTGGGATAGCAGATTATTTGGGGAAGAACATTTTTTTAAAAGAAAAAGCCAGCCAGGCATGGTGGTTCACACCTGTAATCCTAGCACTTGGGGAGGCACAGGCAGGAGAATCACTTGAGCTCAGGAGTTTGAAACCAGCCTGGGCAACATAGTGAGATCTTGTCTCTATTTATTTTAAAACTAATGAAATAAATAAATAAAATAATATATATAGTTTGCTTTTGTTTGTTTGAGACGGAGTCTCGCTCTGTCACCCAGGCTGGAGTGCAGTGGCACCATCTCGGCTCACTGCAAGCTCTGCCCCCGGGGTTCACACCATTCTCCTGCCTCAGCCTCCCGAGTAGCTGGGACTACAGGCGCGCACCACCTCGCCTGGCTATTTTTTTGTATTTTTTAGTAGAGACGGGGTTTCACCGTGTTAGCCAGGATGGTCTCGATCTCCTGACCTCGTGATCCGCCCGTCTCGGCCTCCCAAAGTGCTGGGATTACAGGCTTGAGCCACCGCGCCCAACCAAATAAAATAATTTTTTTTTTTTTTTTGAGACGGAGTCTGGCTCTGTGGCCCAGGCTGGAGTGCAGTGGCCGGATCTCAGCTCACTGCAAGCTCCACCTCCGGGGTTCATGCCATTCTCCTGCCTCAGCCTCCCGAGTAGCTGGGACTACAGGCGCGCACCACCTCGCCTGGCTATTTTTTTTGTATTTTTTAGTAGAGACGGGGTTTCACCGTGTTAGCCAGGATGGTCTCGATCTCCTGACCTCGTGATCCGTCTCCGCCTCCCAAAGTGCTGGGATTACAGGCTTGAGCCACCGCGCCCGGCCGGCAAATAAAATAATTTTTAAAAAGAAAAGAAGAATTGGAGAGTTTTGCTTAGTTGTGTTCTGAATACTTACAGATCCTTTTTTTTTTTTTTCTTTTTTTACAAGTTCCATGGCAGGAAATACTTGTAGATTCCACTCTGATTACATACAGCTTTCCTGCATATTGCAAACCTATCTATCATCAGGACTGACGGGAGATAGAAATAAAGTGAACCATAATTGATCAGGATTAGAATGAATGCTGACCAGACAAATTCCATGTCCCTTCATTTAAAGATAACCAAGGACGCAGCTCTCCCTCCCTGAGCTGGTGACTGTCCTGTTTTCATAACCCTGGGCTGTGCAGTGACCTCGAGGACACCAGTGGTAAAAACTGAGTAACATGGGAGCAGCTGCAGGAGTGGAAAGATAAGAGGGCATTTTACCCTCCTGTGGTGTGAGCAGCAATCTGAGCTCCTCTTTCTCAAAACTTAAGTTTCTTAACTGCCTCCTTAAACTGCTCCTTAAAAACGCCACTTTCTGGTTAGGCACGGTGGGTCACACCTGTAATCCCAGCACTTTGGAAGGCCGAGCTGGGCAGATCACCTGAGGCTGAGAGTTCAAGACCAGCCGGACCAACATAGAGAAACCCCATCTCTACTAAAAATGCAAAATTAGCCACGTGTGGTGGCGCATGCCTGTAATCCCAGCTATTCGGGAGGCTGAGGCAGGAGTATCGCTTGAGCCCGGGGGCAGAGGTTGCAGTGAGTCGAGATTGCTCCATTGCACTCCAGTCTGGACAACAAGAGTGAAACTCCGTCTCCAAAAAAAAAAAAAAGAAGGTGGAAAACGAAGGTGGACAGATGGGTGGTAGCAGGGACTGGGTTACAGGGAGGACCCCATCCACAGTCTCTGGGCACAGGCCTAGGGCAGGGCAATGTGTTCCGTGGAGGATAACACAGTCATTTCACCTGTGGCTTTTGTTTTCTTATGGGTAGGGTGAGGGGGCTGGACTAGCACATTTCCACATGCCATGAGTCTCACTGATTCTGAGTCTGGTTTTAAATAGGTTGATCCAGGCAGTACAAAAGGTTCCCCCAGTTCCTCCCTTCACTTGAGAACAGTCATTTCTCCATTCTTGACTTTACTTTTCGAGATCAAGGACTTTTGACTGCTAGTGAGTAGTTAACATCCACCATCCTCTTATCTTGGGCTACCTGTGACAGTCCCAGAAGATCACTTTGCCACGTCGTTGCTGATTCAGCCTTAAAGCTTGTAGAACCACTTGGAAAGTACCAACCTTTGAGAAGGTCTAGGTTTTAGGAGACGAAAGCATTTTAACAAGTAGGAGTGACTTTGCATGTAATTGTTCTATTGTTTTCCTCTCTCATTTCTTCTTAGTTAAACTTTTTCTGGTTATAAATGAATACATATTCATTGCTAAAAATGTGGACAATATAGAAAGTCATACTGTCTATGGTATTTAATATGCAAACAAAAATTGTTAATAATCCTACCCCTCAGAGACAATTGTTAGTAACATTTGATATATTACTTAATAGGCTTTTTTCTATGCATTTATACATATATATATATATTTTTAAAAATTGGGATGTGCTATGCCAAATATGTTTTGTTGCCTTTTTTTCACTCAATATCATGGCCTGAAAATTTTTCACTGTAACTAAATATTCTATGAAAAAATAATCTAATGGCCTTTCTCAACATACAACTAAATGTATGCACTGTTCCCCTAGTATTATATATCTATATATTTCTTCTTTTTTTCCATGTCACAGAACATGTGGTTTATATATATATATATAGTTATAGTTATATCTTGGTATATATTTAGATCTTCTCAAATTGCAAACAGCCTGATAAAAATCTAAATAGCTAAATTGCTATGAAAATTTCCATTATTTCATCAGTAAGACTTGCTGACCAGACAATGTATAATGATTTTAGTGCATATTGTTAAATTATAATTCTGAAAAAAGTTTTACTAATTCACTTTTTACTAGTAATATATGACACTTGGTTCATTTTACCTCAGGCTGGCCAAATGAATATATATGTTCACATATATATGTATATACATATACACACATATAGTTTTGTTTTGTTTTGTTTGAGAGATGGGGTCGTATTATGTTTCCCAGACGAGTCTGGAACTCCTCTCTCAAGCAATTCTCTTGCCTCAGCCTCCCAAATAGTTGAGATTATAGGCACGAGCTACTGTGCCCAGCTAATTTTATCTTAAAAACAAACTACTTGCTCATTTTGAATGTGAAAGATTATACCTTAATTGTTATCCTGGTGTGTGTTTATTTGATTACTAGCGAGGTTGGACATTTTTGTCCCACTTGCTGGTTGAGAATGAAATTTCAGATAGAATTACAATTAGTCTGGGAGTGACACATTTTAGATTGGTTTTGTAAATAAAACCTTTTCCATTTCTGTTATTACATATCATATTTCAATATTGTTTGTCATGATAGTTTGCTGAATGTTCTGATACACATGTATTTTAAGTGATTCAGCCAGACAGAGCTTATTGTCATAAACTCAGCTTCTTAAAAAAATAAATACATCAAACAATTATTCTCTGTGGTTCCCATGGGTAGATAAGATGTATAATTCCATAATTTAGGAGTACTGAACAAAACCACCTCATTTCATCCATTTGACTAAGATTTCCTGCATGCCAGCCCCAATTCTAGATATGAAACAGTCATATAAGAGTCAGCCATGGTCCCTGCATCCATGGAGCTTCATTGTAGTACAGGGCACAGATGACCACAAAAGGCAAACATACAAATATATAAAACAATATAGAATGTGAAGTGTTCAAAAAAAAATCAAACAAGAAGCTATTGAGCCAGAGAATAGCACTTGCCTGCTTTGGGTGTGACAGTCAGAGAATACTTTAAGGTGACATTTCAGCTGACACCTAAAGGAAGGGAAGGAGCAGTGTGACAATCCTGATGTGGGAGGGAGTTTGGCCGGTTGAGGGTGCAGAATAGATGTGGCCAGATCCTTTGGGGTCTTTCAGGTCATGGTGAGGAGGTTGAATGTTATTCTGAATTCAAGTGGGGAGGCCACTGACGGTTTCAGAAGATGTTGTATTGCCCAGGTAGGAAACAGTGCAGTAATGCAAGTGAGAGACAGTGGCGGCCTGGGGTAAGCGTAAGGAGCTGGAGGTGGAAACAGGTGGGCTAACCTTCTAAACAAGGGCTGTATTGTGAAGTCACATGCATGGGACTGTAAGTTACTCACTGGCTTTAAACCCTTTCTTCCTGCTATTCCCAAGCCCGTTAAGGTTGGACTGACTCTTCTGCAGGGGAAATGTCAATTTGGAGTGGTGGCCGGGTTGTACTTTATAATTTCTCAAAGATAGTATGAGGTGTGTCTGATTAAGCATGAGTGAGATTCAAATCCATGCATTATTGAATACCCACCAATTGCCATCCCCTGTTCTAGGAGCTTTTACCTGCTGCTATAGGAAATAAGCCAAATTTTTTTTTTTTTTTTTTTGAGACAAAGTCTGGCTCTGTCACCCAGGCTGGAGTGCAGTGGCACGATCTCAGCTCACTGCAACCTCCGCCTCCTGGGTTCACACGATTCTCCTGCCTCAGTCTCCCAAGTAGCTGGGACTACAGGCGCCCGCCACCACGCCCGGCTAATTTTTTGTATTTTTAGTAGAGACGGGGTTTCACTGTGTTAGCCAGGGTGGTCTCGATCTCCTGACCTTGTGATCTGCCCGTCTCGGCCTCCCAAAGTGCTGGGATTACAGGCATGAGCCACCGTGCCCAGCCAGAAATAAGCCAAATTTAAGTCACTGCACAGACAAATCAAATTTGAGCTTCCATCCTACTGCTTGTAAGAAGTACGTTCTTCATTCTCTGAGCTCTTCCTTCCTTGAAAAGTAAAATCCTCCAGGATTTCATTACACTTAGTGCAAATGAGGTAGTCCTGTTTACTATCATTGTGCAGAAAAGAAACTGAGAAGTCTAGTCACTCTGACTAAGGTTCCAACCACTGCTCTGGTGAGGCTGGTACCAGAAACTGGATGTTCAGCTCCCAGGCATAAAGGTTGTAGCAATGGGTACTCCACACCACGGGACACTAGATTCCTGGTTACAACTCTAGTGACAGATAGTTGCATTTACGGTTAATCAGCCATTTCTCTCAACGAACCCCAGGGTCCAAGGTGGTAGATCAGGTTGTGGTGCAATCACATGACTCTGTTCCTTACTGACCCTCCCTCAGGATAAGACACCACCACCAACTCCACCACCACTGTCACCACCAACATGGTGGATTTCTCCTCGAGGGCTCTTATTGTACATTTCTGACAACTGAGCCTTCTTAGGACCATCCCAGGCCATCAGAAGTGTTGTAATAACTTGAGACCTTAGAGGGAAAGGGTCAGGAGTTCTGATTTACAAGGGAACTCCTTGATCTCTTTGCATTTTGTTCACCTCTCCAGCAACTTTCAAATGCCACTCAGCAATAGACCAATAGCAAGACAGAGCCCATCTCCTTAGCCAAGCCAAAAAAGGGATGTTCAGTCTGAATGCTACTAAACCAGGGACCACTTTCCTTACAGCCACACACCTGAAAAAGGTATAGATAATATTAATTCTATTTATGATGTAAAATATTTGCAATGCATTTAGTGATCAAAAAGTCAAGGGATGAGTCCTAAGTCTCCATATCTGTTAACTGGACAGGTGACGTTACTGACTGAAACAAAGATTATAAGAGGGTATCAGATGTATGAGGAAAATGATATCTGCTTTATACATTAAAAATATACAGTTTTGTGGGGTTTGGGTTTTTTTGTTTTTGTTTTTTGCTTTTGTTTTTAATACAAATAAAAGGAAGTTCTGGGTGTTAAGTTCAAGAGAAGAGGGTGGGCTTGAGATAAGAGATTTGGAAATGGTCAGCATAATTGTGGTAGCTGATCATAAGTGCATACGAAATTGACTGGGAAGAGGTCAGAGCTGAGATAGGGCCTGAGGCACAGCACCATCCGAGAAGCAAGCTCACAGAGGAAACTGAGGTGGAGCTCTCAGGGAAGCAGGAAGACAGTCAGGTTATGGAACCCAAGGGGGGAAAATATTTCCAGAAGGAGGAATCTATTTCACAATGTCCAAAGCAACAGAGGTCAAGAAAGACAAGGCTGACATCAGGTTATGAAATTCTCAAGTAGATAAGACCTACTGAGGCCTATTTTGGAAACTTATTGACCAAGTCATATGATTAGATCACATTTCCCTTCAACAATTTGTGCTTGGAGTTGTATCACATTACTCTTATCAGAGCCATTTTGACAATCATCTACTAAGCAGTAATTGGTATAACTGAAGTCTTTTCATCACATCTTACTTTGCTGATTTGATCAGAAGTAAACAAGTCACTTTCTTCTTGAAACCAACAAAATCTCACAGCTACTCTATTCCATTTTGGCTTTTGCCACTTGACCATGGCACTGCCCAGCACAGTATGTGTTCTTCTGAGTTCAGTATGTCTATTTGTGTGTAAGGCGATGACTTCAGTCTCCCATCCATACCTCTTATTGGAATACTATGGAAACTTCTCTTGAACAGCACGATATGACATTGTTTGGACTTCACTTAGTTTGGGCATATCATTTACATATTTAGTCCACTTATTTTCTCATTAGTCAGACATCATTTAGGTATGGCTGCTTGGAGCCAATGTGACCATAAGCAGAAATACAAATATAGACACTGAAATAAAATGTCAGTACTTGATTACAAGACAATTCATAATATGCTAACATTAAAATTTCTAGGTCATTTAAATGAACACATAAGATTTCAAAATCCTGGAGACCCCTTTCCCGAAGAATACAGCTCTTGATCTACATTTCAGAAACACGGCCAGGGAGAGTATGTCTGGTGAATGGCCACTGCTCCTTGCACACTTGCTTTTATTTTTTATTTCTTCTCTCAGAGCCTTTGAAGGAAGAAGGCTGGAGTGGGAGTCTGTGAGGAGCAACCATAGCTGTGGAGGAATGGGAGTGACAGGTCTTGATGGTTTCCATATACTTGGTTTTAGAATTGTTTTTACTCCACTGTGCCCAATAAAGTGACAATTAAGAGTCAAGGCTTCTTAATACATACTGAAGCACTTTATATTACTTGGGAAAAAAAAAAAAGGCTTCCATAATGACTGTTGTCACCATAGAGATCAGCAGCAGAACTCATTAAGAAGACCTGGCTTTCTTCTTCATGTGGAAGAGTAGGAATGCAAAGCTTGGAAGTATATTGGACACTAATTATTTTTGCCCCATAAGAAAGGACATCTTCAGCCAGGCGCAGTGGCGCGTGCCTGTAATCCCAGCACTTTGGGAGGCTGAGGCGGGCAGGTCACCTGTGGTCAGGAGTTCAAGATCATCCTGATCAACATGGTGAAACCCTGCCTCCACTAAAAATACAAATATTAGCCAGGCATGGTGGCGCACGCCTGTAACCCCAGCTACTCAGGATGCCGAGGCAGGATAATTGCTTGAACCCAGAAGGCGGAGGTTGCAGTGAGCCAAGATCCTGTCACTGCACTCCAGCCTGGGAGACAGAGCGAGACTCCACCTCAAAAAAAAAAAAAAGACATGGCATTTAAAATAATCTCGTTCTTAGCACAAAGTACTGCAATTTAAAATATTATGTCTTCCTTGCAAACTATACCTTACTCGTGTTTGTATATCTTCTTTCCAATATTCATGCTCCATTGTTTGAAACTCATAACGAGTGCTTCATACATGCTGATTTGAAGAAGTTGAGAAGATTAAGTGGCAAGTCCAAGTCTACCAGCTACTAAGTAGCAATTAGGACTCAAACCAAAGACGTTTAACTCTACATTCAGTGACATAACTGTCATTTAAGGAGTGCTGAGGAAGAGAAAGCAGCTCTGACATCCAGGTGCTGGAACTATCAGCCGGGCCTTGGTGTTGCTAAGAACTTTTCTGGACCATGGTGTTCTGTCGAATGAAAACAATTTCACAGAACACCAGAGTCAGACAAGAGCATTCTGTAACCATGATCAAAACAAAAACAAGACCACGTCATAATTTTGTCTGAACACGGACAAAATTTAGACATTGTCTAAACCACAAAAATGACAAATATGTGTGACTGCTGCTGCTTTATCATTCATGGCTTTAGCCTCTGTCTAGTGTTGACTCCTTCTAAATAAGACTTATTAAGATACCCAATCATAGAATTACTGCCACTTCCACATAGAATTACAGCAACCAATCCAGAGTAAGGCCTTGCTTTCTTGAACTCTTCCCAAAATCACATAACACAAGCCCATAGTAAAATCTAACACCTTCTTACTGAGATGCCCCCACGGTTCCTCACGCATGCATTCCTCCTGGCTTCAAGAAGTAATAGCTCAATTCTTTCACTACAAGCGTGTTCCTGGTGGGTGTATTGGAGAGCACTGACAACTCCTCCTATGTCCAGGGATTATGTTGTGTACACATGCTGAGTGTTTAATTAGACAACCCTGTAAGACTGTTATTATCCTCACGTGGCTGATAAAGACATGGAGGTTCATGAAAATTTAACGATTTGCCCAAGAGCCCCCGCTTCCCCCCCGCCCAGGAAGAGCCAGCGACCACATTCCAACCCTCCACTAACTCTGCATTGAACACTCTCTTTACTATGCCCTCCACCGGCGCCCCTTCCCCTCTTCTGCTGGCACCTGCCCGGCCGACCGGGATCCTGCTGGGCGCTACAGCCCAAACATGTTACTTTTGCAACAGTTATTTTATGTGTTTATATGAGAAACGATATTCGGATTCAGAAACGCTTCGCAACTCCAGAGCCTTTGAGCCTGCGGCGCGGCCCAGCACCCAACAGCGGTGCTGAGTGGCTGCTCCGCCGCGCGGGATCCACTCCGGACCTCCGAGGGTGGGTGCACGATCCACTAGCCACTCTCCGGGGGAGAGTGACGTCGGGGTGGACCAATCGCCGCTGGGGCACCGGCTGCTGGGCCCAATCGCAGGAGACCCGGGTAGAACAGTGACAGCGCCGCCGCAGCCGACCCCGCCTCCTGGGCGGACAGCGACGCTCAGCTGGCTGCGGCCGAGTCACCGCCGAGCGCTGGCCGGGCCGCGGACCGACCGACAGAGGCACCGATCGGCCAAGTGTCCACTGCGCAGAAGGAGCAGCCGCCCCGTGCCCCGCCGCACCTCGCTGAGGCCAAGTCCGCAGAGCCGCGAGGAAGCCGAGGGCTGCGCGGGGAACCGTGCAGGTGTCACTCGGGACGCGGAAGTGCGCTTGCCGTGGTTTGCTTTACAATACGCTTGAGACTCCCCAACTAGCGTAATTTGGTCGAGTTCGACGGGAAAGTCCCCTCCCCACCCAGCGCCAGCCGCACAGCCCGAGGTTACTGTCCCCGGCGCGTCCTCCGTTGCCCCAGTCCAGAGGCTGCCCTTGAACCCGGGCGCGCGCGAGCGCAGGGCATCCGAGGCGACAGCCCCGGGCCACGGCCTGACCTGAGCCCAGCCTGGCAGGAAGACTGTAATCGTGGGGTGAGTTAAAAATAAGGCCCTTCCGATTGGGAGATGCTTTTTAAAACGCCCCCTCCCTGTCCGTTGTTAATACGCGGCAAAATAACAATAACAGTTGTGCAACTGTGGCTTCCCAAAAGGAACCTCATTGTTGAACTTATGAAAAACCAGTTGGCAGTATACAGTGTGGGAACTGTACTGTGATCATTGGCTAACCAAGATGGTGACAATTTATTATTTCAAAGACTCAAAGGCGGCTTGAGTCCTACAATGTCATAATCATAAAAATGGAAAGCACTGCAGCCTCAGGTTGCTACAGAGTACTCTACTCCAAAGTAAAAGTTATTCTCTG
The DNA here is from genome assembly GCF_000951035.1 of Colobus angolensis palliatus. NCBI lineage: Eukaryota > Metazoa > Chordata > Mammalia > Primates > Cercopithecidae > Colobus > Colobus angolensis. The sequence goes on from NW_012115766.1 coordinate 5,051,455, forward strand.
AGAAAGTGCTTACTGCCTTTTCTGTTCTCTAGTTTGCTTGTTTAAACATTTACTCCACGAAATTTCTCAGACTTCCCCATCTTTGAATATCTAGCCTCTGGGATGAGACAGATGATCTTTCTCCGTTTTCACTTTTTATAGAATACGGCTACCTACCCAGGCAATATGAAGATTTTATTTGTGGAGCCTGCCATTTTCCTTAGTGCATTTGCTATGACTTTCACCGGTCCGCTGACAACGCAATATGTTTATCGGAGAATATGGGAAGAAACTGGCAACTACACGTTTTCATCTGATAGCAATATTTCTGAGTGTGAAAAAAACAAAAGCAGTCCAATGTTTGCATTCCAGGAGGTAAGAAATTACAATATCCATAGTATTTTTTTAAAAAGGGAATGTGTACGGGGCTTTTGAGTCAGAGGACCCTGAACTCATCATCCATTGCTCTCTCTAGGGCAGCCATCAAAGTCCTAAATCCCAAACCTAATGGCCTTTACTGGGATCTCACCCCATTTGAAGTTTCCTGACACCTTTCAAATCTGCCTCTTCTTAAAAGACCCTCCTCCTCTGCGACACTAGCTCTTCTCCTTTCTCTCGGAAAATGTCACCACAGTGTCATCTCCTCTGTGGCTGTCTCCTTCCTTTGTCCAAAAAAAAAAAAAAAGTCTGAAAATTGGGGCAGGGCAGGTTGGAATGGGCTACTTGGTGGACAGGGGTGGCTGAAACAAGGGAGAGAGAGAAACATCTCTCTTTCCCTTGCTCTCTTCTTCCCCAATCCTTTTACTGTTTCTGCATGTCCCAGTTTTCAGGGACTCTAGAAAGTGGCCCATCACTGAGATTGTGGGACAGTGTCTGTCATAGGGTAGGGTGAAGGAGCGTTTATTGTCTGGTGGTGGTGTCGTGTCAAATCAGCCTTGGCTGTCACATGTTAAGGAGCAGCTGTGTAGGGACATCTGGAGTGCGGAGTATCCCCCGTTGACACCAAAAATGTTTAGCCAGATATTAAGGAGGCCTTTCTTCTTCCCTCTCCAGCCACCTCCCCAATTTTTGGTGTGTAGAACAGGATGCACTTCACCATTCTCCTGGTCACTTGGGCAGTTTTCGACAACAGTCTACCATTTCAAAATGCAAAGAGATAGTATCCAGGGTTGGAAATGGTTGTTTTTCCTACAATGCCTCAAAAACAAATCACACCTGTAAACTCTAAACTCTTCTTCTTGGGGATATTTTGTGATTGTAAAGGAGTGGTGCTGCCTTCCCAGTGAAAGAGAATGAGTTAAAAGGAATTGAGTCACCTCCTGCTGGCTCTGTGAGTCTCTGTGACTGGGAGAAGAGCCTGAGAAGGAGGAAATGGCAAATCGCCCTAGAGGCAAGGTCCTAGCACTTCCCGAGGTGTCAGGTGGAACCTTGCTGGGGTGAGGCTAGGCAGTTTGGCACAACCCCTAATCTTACTCATTTCCTCATTCCCATGGGAAATGTTTTCTTGGAAGTGATTATTTCTGAACAGCCTGGAAGACATCAAGGTTCTGGCATAGAACACATTATCCTGTGGTGACAAGGATAGGCAAAATGGCTCTGAACCTGAGAAGCCCAGAGTCTCTCTAGGTTGAGAAAAACACATAAACAGAATAGAGTTTAACAAATCCTCTTAGTTTCAAAGTTGGGGTCCTACGGTAGGGATGCTCTTCAGATTTCGGCTTTGGAGACGTTTGTTAGTATACATACTTGAATCCCATCCTGGAACCTCTCATACAGTGTTTTTTAACCTTGACTGGACTTTGGAATCACCTGAAGTGTTTTTTGTTTATTATGTGTTTATGCATGTATGGTACTTTTTGAGACAGGGTCTCATTCTGCTGCCCACGCTGGAGTGGAGTGGTGTGGTGATAGCTCGCTGCAACTTTGAACTCTAGGCTCAAGGCATCCTCTCACCTCAGCCTCCTGAGTAGCTGGGACTACAGGCCCTTGCCACTACACTCAGCTAATTTTTAATTTTTTTTTTTTTTTTTGTAGAGACAGGGTCTTGCTCTGTTTCCTAGGCTGACCTTGAACTCCTGGCCTCAAGTGAGCCTTCTGCCTGGGCCTCCCAAAGTGTTGGGATTACAGGCGTGAGCCACCGTGCCCGGCATTATTTTTTTTTAATTGACAAATAATCATTGTACATATTCATGGTGCATACAGTAGTGTTTTGATACATACAATGTATAGTGATCAGATCAGGCTAATTAGCATATCCATCAGCTCAAACATCTCTCATTTCTTTGTGTTGGGAACATTCAGTATCCTCCTTCTTGCTCTTTGAAACTATATAATGTATTACTGTTAACTGCAGTCACCCTGTGGTGCTACAGAACACTGTAACTTACTCCTCCTGTCTAGCTTAATTTTGTATCCTTTAACAAATCTCTCCTTATAGGCTCTTCACCTTCTGTGTTTGATTCTGTGCTTTCTTTCAGCTGACCCCTAGGAGCAGGCCCCCTGGTTGCAGTGGGAGGGACCTGGGAGGAGAGGGCTAGAATGTGGGGGAAAGTCTGCTGCTCTTGCCCTCTTGGAGTGAGGGAAGACAGGCCTTGGTCCAGCCAGCTTGGTGGCTTCTGCAACCGTACCGGTGGCAAGTGTTGGCCCACCTCCAGCCTGGCCCAGCTGCTGACAGCCCTCTATTGCCCAGAGCAGTGGTCTCATGTCAAAGATTTTAGCCAAATTTTCAAATGGACAGTTTCATTTATTGTTTCTTAATTGGATTAATATTCAAGAGAACCTGCTACTCAGGATCCCTTCCCTTAAAGTTGGTGCTCTTAGACCTCCGGGAACCAGAAACCACCCCTACCCTCACCCTGCCACCCATGCTGGACTGGTGGCCTACACTCCGTTTGCTCCTTAGGACAAAGGAACATTTTTGTTTCCCAGGAGGCACCACCATTGCCTTCAGTGATTCATTCAATGACTAAAAAAGGTTTAAATCTGTTTTTTTAAATCAGCTTAGCATTTCCCAGTATACAAATGGCACATACTTTATATTGACTTTGGAAAATACAGAGAAATGGCAAGCAAAAAATGTTTTCAGATCATGCAAAATTCCTTCCATCAAATAACTAGTGTAATGATTGATACATCTTCCAATCTGTGTGTGTATGTCATCTGTTAATTGTCATTTTGGTCCTTGGAAGTTGAGTTTATCTTACTCCTCAGGTCATGACATACTACCACCTTTATTTACTTTTTATTTTTATTTATTTGAGATGGAATCTCACTCTGTCACCCAGGCTGGAGTGCAATGGCACAATCTCAGCTCACTGCAACTTCTGCCTCCCGGGTTCAAGCAATTCTTCTGCCTCAGCCTCCCGAATAGCTGAGACTACAGGCGCACGCCACCACGTCTGGCTGATTTTTGTATTTTCAATAGAGACAGAGTTTTGCCATGTTGGCCAGGCTGGTCTCAAACTCCTGACCTCAAGTGATCCACCCACCTCGGCCTCCGAAAGTGCTGGGATTACAGGCGTGAACCACCATGCCTGGCCTATTTTTTTTAAATGTATTTTTATTTTATTTTATTTATTTATTTTTTTATTTTTATTTATTTATTTTTTTGAGACGGAGTCTTGCTGTGTCTCCTGGGCTGGAGTGCAGTGGCCGGATCTCAGCTCACTGCAAGCTCCGCCTCCCGGGTTTACGCCATTCTCCTGCCTCAGCCTCCGGAGTAGCTGGGACTACAGGCGCCCGCCACCTCGCCCGGCTAGTTTTTTGTATTTTTAGTAGAGACGGGGTTTCACCGTGTTAGCCAGGATGGTCTCGATCTCCTGACCTCATGATCCACCCGTCTCGGCCTCCCAAAGTGCTGGGATTACAGGCTTGAGCCACCGCGCCCGGCCTTTTAATGTATTTTTAGAGACAGGGTGTCACTATGTTGCCCAGGCTGGTCTCAAATTCCTGGGCACACGCAATGCTCCCACCTCGGCCTCCCACAGTGCCGGGATTATAAGCGTAAGCCACCACACTCAGCCATGGCACGCTACCGTCTGTAGACAGTGTAAGGCTCCTCTTTCAATTTTATCTTATTCTAAATGTTCTTTTATTTACTAAATAAAGGAATATGTTTCTCATTAATCTATCTGTGAAGACATAGGTTAAAAAAAAAAAAAAGAGCAACAGCCAAGCTCTCCCTAAATAAAGGCTAATTTTTTTATTTTATTTTATTTTATTTTTTGGTAGAGATAAGAGTTTTACCATGTTGGCCAAGCTGGTCTCAAACTCCTGACCTCAAGTGATCCTCCTGCCTCGGTCTCCCAAAATATGAGAATTACAGTCATGAGCCACCACGCCTGGCCAAAATCTGAAACTTTTTGATCACCACGTTTTACCAGAGTATAAAATTCCACACACAAGTACTCAGTAGCAACTGTTTTATGCACAAATTGTTTAAAATATTGTATAAAATTACCTTCAGGCTATGTGTATGAGGTACATATGAAACATAAATGAACTTTCTGTTTAAATGTGAGTCCCATCCACAAGGTATCTCATTATATCCCAAAGTCTGAAAAAATCCAAAATCCGAAACACTTCTGGTGTCAAGCATTTCAGATAAGGGGTACTCAGTCTGTATTGCTTTGCAAACTGGATGAAAATGTAAGCTGTATTAGTCCTGCCCATGCACTAGAGACTCCTCATCCATAACCTATTGGCCACAGGGCAAAAAGCATGCACCATGATACTTGTATGCACATTGTGTAAACTACTGTAAACACATTTCTTTTTATTTCTTTGCAGGAAGTTCAGAAAAAAGTGTCACGTTTTAATCTGCAGATGGACATAAGTGGATTAATTCCTGGTCTGGTGTCTACATTCATACTTCTGTCTATTAGTGATCACTACGGGCGAAAATTCCCTATGATTTTGTCTTCCGTTGGTGCTCTTGCAACCAGCGTTTGGCTCTGTTTGCTTTGCTATTTTGCCTTTCCATTCCAGCTTTTGATTGCATCTACCTTCGTTGGTGCATTTTGTGGCAATTATACCACATTTTGGGGAGCCTGCTTTGCTTATATAGTTGATCAGTGTAAAGAACACAAACAAAAAACAATTCGAATAGCTATCATTGACTTTCTAGTTGGACTTGTTACTGGACTAACAGGACTGTTATCTGGCTATTTTATTAGAGGGCTAGGTTTTGGGTGGTCGTTTCTAATTATTGCTGTTTCTCTTGCTGTTAATTTGATCTATATTTTATTTTTTCTTGGTGATCCAGTGAAAGAGTTTTCATCTCAGAATGTTACTATGTCATGTAGTGAAGGCTTCAAAAACCTATTTTACCGAACTTACATGCTTTTTAAAAATGCTTCCAGTAAGAGACGATTTTTACTCTGTTTGTTACTTTTTACAATGATCACTTATTTTTTTGTGGTAATTGGCATTTCCCCAATTTTTATCCTTTATGAATTGGATTCACCACTCTGCTGGAATGAAGTTTTTATAGGCTATGGATCAGCTTTGAATAGTGCCTCTTTTTTGACTAGTTTCCTAGGAATATGGCTTTTTTCTTATTGTATGGAAGATATTCATATGGCCTTCACTGGGATTTTTACCACGATGACAGGAATGGCTGTGACCGCCTTTGCCAAGACAACACTGATGATGCTTTTAGGTGAGTTCCAAGTGTAGCTTTAGAACTATGTATTTGATATTCATATAAAATGATCATTGTTTACTGGGGGAGAAACTTTAATATAAAGCCCTCTATTTAAGCCATTCTAGTGCAATTAAAGGGCAATAGCTAGTTTGCCAGGCGTCAATAAGCTGAAAGCCAAATTTGCTTTTAAAAATTTAATTCACTGAGTAACCACATTTCCCAAATTTGTATATTTGCCACAAAATTGTTTTCAGGAACGTTCTTGTTATGAGACAGTTCTTCAATATAGCTTTCACTAAAGTGAACATTTCTTAAAATGCTACTAAGAAGACTACTTTCCATAAAAATATTTAGGACAATGATACTTAGAAGAAAAAAAACTATGTCAATTTAATATATTCAAGAAGAAATTTTTTAAAGAGAGGATTTGCAAATTGGCCATTTCATAAATTGGTTTTTGATGAGTTGCTGGTTGGCAAATTAGCCTGCTTCCTTAACTACCTACCTCATAACGGTTTTTGCAGGATTTGAGTGAGATACTGCATTGGAAAAGGCTATGGAACTATAAAATGAGACTCTGGGAAAGGTCCAGTTTACTCTTTCCTCTAATAAAGGTGTTAACCCCTTATTATCTTGCAGGGAAGCAGTGTCACCAAACAGAATTGGGCCCAACTTCCATCTATAGTCCTAGATGGTCTTGGACAAGTTACTGAACTACTCTCAGCCCTAATTTTCTCATCTGTAAAATGGGCATGGTACTACCTAATTTAGAGGATTACAGTGAATATTAGGTAGCTGTCAAGCACTCGCTTAGCACAATCCCTACCATTCAATAATGGCCAGTTTTTCTCCCTGTCCCCCTAAGAGCTGCCAAGGCCAAGTAAGTTCACCTATGTGAAAACGCTTTGAGAACTGTAAAGTGATCTGCTAATGTCATATTTTCATATTTTACTATTTTATGATGTAATTAAAACTACTGACTATTAAGGGTCATAACTGAAGACCAGAGGTAATTTGTGTTTATGAAGTTATTCTGCCACAAAGATGAACAGGCAAGATGATAAAGAACCAGTTTACCAATAAATGAATCAATATAATAAAGACATGCTAACACTGAGAGTGCCAAGTCTGAAAAAAGCACAAACAAAAACGAATTCGCAGTCACAATTTGCTAAATAAGAGGTTAATACATAATCAGGAAAATAAGCAGACCAGTCTTTTATTTTTTTTTTTTTTGTGACAGAGTCTCACTCTGTCACGAGGCTGAAGTGCAGTGGTGCGATCTGGGCTCACTGCAACCTCTGCCTCCCAGGTTCAAGCGATCCTCCTGCCTCAGCCTCCCAAGTAGCTGGGATTACAGACATGTGCCACCACGCCTGGCTAATTTGGTATTTTTAGTAGAGACAGGGTTTCTCCATGTTAGTGAGGCTGGTCTCGAATTCCCGAACTCAGGTGATCCAACTGCCGCGGCCTCCCAAAGTGCTGGGATTACAGGCATGAGCCACTGAGCCCGGCCAGCAGATCAGTCTTAATCGGCAGATTATATAAATAGATCTAGACCTAAAAACTACATGGTCTCTTGTTCTTTGTACTGGAATAGGAATTCTCAAGTAAATTAACCTTAAACTGACCTGTCCATAGTCTACTTTAATTCATCAAACAGAGTTCTACGATTAATTCATTCCATTTTTAGATACAATGAGTTAGGATGCTTGTAGAAAAGGAAACATTTAGACAGAGTGAAAGTGTTTCCTGTTTTAAATTGGCCGTTAGCTTTCAGAATCAGCCAGTGATGTTGAGTCCTTTCTCTCACAGCCAGGGTGCCATTCCTTTTCGCTGTTGTGCCATTCTCTGTCCTCCGGGCCATGTTGTCAAAAGTGGTTCATTCGACTGAACAAGGTGAGTTTGATTTGCTTAAGAAATATGAATCTACCATCTTTACAAACTCACATCTGTGTACAATCAGTGTTTAATGCTTCAGAATATTCTACAGCCCTTTTTACACACGGATCTCCTTTTGAATAAAGTGGTAAGCTCTGTGAGGAAAAGGCTTACAGTCTTGTAAGGGAGCCCCTGCCTAGGGCCTTGTACGTCAGAGAGCTCGCCGGGCTCTGGGCCGTGCCCCGCCCTAAGAAGAAAGGAGACCTCAGAGCCAGGTGGGAGATGCCCACTGGGAGCTCACCACATCTCCTTCCTTCTAGACTGAACTCTGCCCACCTGGATCCCTGCAGTTCCCAGCACAGACAGTTCTGGGCTCATGTCCAGTAAGGGCCTGGATGATCCTCTTCCTCAGCCACCTTCTCCTGAGTGTGGATGGTGCCCAGTGTGCTCACCTGTAGACCAAGCAAGGAGCCAAGGGGCGACTCCTTATAGAGGGTCTGGCTGGACCTTGGAATCGCGGGATGGGCGTGCTCTACACCCACATGTAAATGACCCTTTCTGAGTAGGGTGGTGCAAGGGGTAGAGCAGAATGGAGGTGGGCTCCAGCTGGGCACCAAGGGCTGAGGGCCAGTTCACCCTGGGCCACCCTGTTCCTGCATGGAACTCTGAAAACGTCTGAGAAGCCTAAGTGTGTGCTGGTCTTCTAGATCATTCATTACAAAGGGATATTTTTCACAGTACAAAGGCATAATATATTTTAGTGAACGGTTTGTTAGCCAGATTTCAAATAACTTTAAAATCGTTAGAATATAATATATAGGCCTCTAATCATGTTCTTACACTGGCCCCTACAAATGTCACAGCTGGGCCTGACTCAGAGTCCTGGCAGAAAACGTGGTCCCACTCAGCTGGTTCAATCAAGCGACTTTCATGAAGGCCATTATAGAGAGCGGGCATTGTCAGGGCAGCCAGAGAGATGCCCCAGATAGGAAGCAAAGAAGAAACACCGTAACCTTTCCCCCACTTCACCCTTTTAACCAAGTGTAGCAGGAACTCAGGCCAGCAAGAAAGTCCAAGTCATACAGTCTGCGGGGTCAGCCTCCCAAGCACAGAGCAGAGCACGCAAAGTCAAACAGTTGAAGGGGTGGGCAGAGAATAACCAGGATGCAGCAAAGACAAAAATTAAATTTTCAGTGAGAACTAGTTACTAGTTAGATATCAGGCATATGGGGTTGTCCTCCCTCCCTTTTGTATCATATGAATCTTATTAGACATTGGCACTTTCTTTAATGTCATATCTTAGCCTGGTGCTGTGAATGTACTTATTTGATTTATGAATAATTCATAATTATGCTACTGTATTTTTACCCGTTTAGTCAACACTGGAGAAGACTACCTAATTCAATAAATTAAAAATACGCTCTCTTTCTTTCTTTCTTTTTTTTTTTTTTTGAGACGGAGTTTTGCTCTTGTTGTCCAGGCTGAGGTGCAATGGTGCGATCTCGGCTCACTGCAACCTCCACCTCCTGGGTTCAAGCAATTCTCCTGCCTCAGCCTCCTGAGTAGCTGGGATTACAGGTTCCTGCCACCAGGCTTGGCTGATTTTTGTGTTTTTAGTAGATACGGGGTTTCACCATGTTGGCCAGGCTGGTCTTGAACTCCTGACCTCAGGTGATCGGCCCACCTTAGCCTCCCAAAGTGCTGGGATTACAGGCATGAGCCACCGTGCCCAGCCTCTTATTTTACACTCATAAGATGAAGCTTTATATTCACGCATTTGTTTATAGATGATGTGATGATGATTACTTTGAAAACCACTAAAGAATGGGAAAATTTATATAAACTCTAAAAATCTATCTGCTTCTTTGGATTATGCAATAGTTTCTTAGATATGACACCAAAAGCACAACAACAAAGGAAAACATTGATAGATTAGACTTCATCCAAAAATTTCATTCAAAGTTTGTCCTTTGAAAAATTTTTATGTTTCAAAAGACAACATCAAGAAAGTGAGGCCGGTCGTAGTGGCTCACACCTGTAATCCCAGCAGTTTGGAAGGGCAAGGTGGGCGCATCACCTGAGGTCAGGAGTTCGAGACCAGTCTGACCAACATGGTGAAACCCTGTCTCTACTAAAAATACAAAAAGGAAAGGA
>NW_012115766.1:5061222-5062249 GCF_000951035.1 Colobus angolensis palliatus
AGGAGGAGGAGGAATGGGAGGGGAGGGGAGAGGAGGAAGGAAGGAGAGAAAGGGCAACCGACAACCCACAGAATGGGAGAAGATATTTGCAAATCATATTTGTCTGATCAGGAACTTGTATGCAGCATATTTAAGAACTCTTAAAATTCAACAACAAAAAGACAGCTCAGTTTAAAAACGGGCAAAGGATTTGAATAGAAGATATACAAATGACTGATAAGCACATGAAAATGCTGGATATCATTAGCCATCAGGGAAATGCAAAGCAAAACCACAGAGTGAGACCCACTGGGGTGGCCAAAATAAAATAGGCCATAGCAAGTGTTGATGAGGATGTGCAGAAATTAGAGCCCTCATACATGGCGAGTGGGAACGTAAAATGGTGCAGCAGCTGTGCAAAGCAGTTTGGCAGTTCCTCAGAAAGTTACTTGCCTTATGATTCAGCAATCCCTCCACTACTTACTTACCACGAGAAGTGAAAGCATATGTCCACCCAAAATCTTGTTCATGGCAGCATTATTCATAATAGCCAAAAAGTGAAACCTAGCAAACGTTTATAAACTGATAAATGGATAAACAAAATGTGATTTATCCATCAGCAAACTGCTCTTCTGCAATAAAAAGAAATATCATTCTGTTACATGCCGTAACGCGGATGAACTATGAAATGATTATGCAAAATTTAAGAAGCCAGTCACAAAAGGCTACATATTGTCATTTAAATATGATTCTGTTTACATGAAATGTGCAGATTAGGCAAATCCATAGAGACAGAAATTCGATTAGGGCTTGACTGGGGCTGGGGAAGGGGAATGACTACTTATGGGTATACAGTTTCTCTTTTTTTTTTTTTTTTTTGAGACGGAGTCTGGCTCTGTCGCCCAGGCTGGAGTGCAGTGGCTGGATCTCAGCTCACTGCAAACTCCACCTCCCAGGTTTATGCCATTCTCCTGCCTCAGCCTCCGGAGTAGCTGGGACTACAGGCGCCCGCCACCTCGCCCGGCTAGTTTTTTGTATTTTTTAGTAG
>NW_012115766.1:5063349-5064975 GCF_000951035.1 Colobus angolensis palliatus
AAAAAAAAAAAAAAAACAACCAGAATTTAGAAGATGAACTCAGTTGGACTTATCCTTTAATCCTGTTTTATCTCTGGCAACTATTAAACAAGTTGAACTGCTCAGAGAAGTTGGGCAATAAGCTAACACTACTTCATAATAGTGTGGTTCCATCAGAACAGATGGTGCAGTGTCTGACCTATTTCCCATCAAGAATAGATTAAAACCCTTATATAACAGAACTAGTGCTGTGCAGTCTGTTTTCCATAGCACTATTCCTGGCTGCAGCAAGAGATCAGAAATAAAAGAAAATAATGTAGTTAGACAAGTAGAAGAGCATCCTTCCAATTAAACTGACTTAATGTATTATCATAAATCATGGAGGCAGTAAGTCTGCATGCTACTTGATGACTGGTAAGTGGGATCCTGAATTAAGCTTTTATTCATTCATTTCACAAATATTTATTAAATGCCTGCCATGCACCAGAACAGCTGAGCCCTAGGGATACAGCTGTGTGCAAGGCAGATCAACAAAGCTTTCATTTTAGTCAAAAGAAGACACATAAGTGATCACATGATATTTCGCAGAGATAGATGCATGTTTTACGAAGGTATGTCCTGTCACTCAGTGAATAATTTGAAGCAATATATGAGAATATGTACAATAAAATGAAAAAGTTTAAATAGATAAAAATCAATACACAGTCTAAAAGATCAAGACCATGGGGAAAATTAGAATATAGACATAAACCACATCTAAATTTGAAAGATAACCCTCAAGCTTGGCCTTTGCCTTCCTGTCAGTCCAAAGCAAACACAATTATTTACATGATGTGCATTGTCAATAAGAAAAATGCATTGCAGTTTATCATGGAAAAGCAAACTTGGCAAAGTGGAGAACAAGCATAGTGGCTTGTTGACAAAATCTGCAGAAAGCAGAAGATACATATATAGGAACTGAGACCAAGAAAGCCAGATCAAGCTGACTGAAAGTGGTCATGAAATTTTATGTCTGATGATGAGCAATTTGACATAGAGGAAGAAAAGCACATGAAGATGGTCAGGCTGTGTTTTAGAGGTTTAACGCTTCAGTTGACACGGTCTTGGATTCCAGACAAAACTAAACCTAGGTAGAATACTGTCTGTTTCTGACTGTGAGCTTCTACTGACCATGCAGACTTCATGAACAATGCTGAGTGGCCTACCCTCGACCAGCTTTGGTGTATAGCAAGTGTGACTGTGGCAGAATCCCCATTCTTCCTCTTGTAAGGCACCTTACTTAGGGCAGAGGCAGTTGCAAGCAATAAGGTGGAAACATGCGTTTTCAAGAATCACTTAACATTAAACTGTGGCATAAACCTTCACTAGAGCACAGGATGGTTAATTTGATGAGTCAAACATGCGAATCTAGTGGTGATGGAATTTTTTGGTCACATTGAAGAGAGGGATAAAATTCCAATTGCAGAATGTATGATAAGAATCTCCTCTCGTTCTAGATCCTTGAGGAATCGCCATACTGTTTTCCATAATGGTTGAACTAGTTTACAATCCCACTAGATGTACCATATGACCCAGCCATCCCACTACTGGGTATATACCCAAAGGATTATAAATTATTCTACTACAAAGACACATGCACACGTATGT
>NW_012115766.1:5065412-5079439 GCF_000951035.1 Colobus angolensis palliatus
AAAAAAAAAAAAAAAAAAGAATCTCCTCTCTTTGCCTGCAGCTGTCACTTTTGCCAGACTGAGGAGCAGATAAGGTTTTCTTTACCTTTCAAAAGGCTCTTGAAGGAAGCATTGCTTGTTAGGAGCCATCCCGCGCTTTCAGGCATCACAGATTAGCATGCGGACAGGGACCCAGGGTGGGAGATAGCATCCTGAAGAGCCGGGGTAGGTGTGGCTTTGCCTGGGGCTGTGGCAGAGAGGAGAGACCTGGAGCTTTCAAAAGAGTCGGCTGCATTGTCTTTTTAGCTTTGCCCTGTGGACACTGGAACTCAGCTATCTGGAGTTTTCAGCATCTCTCACATCAGGTCCAAGGAGAACCTTTGCCTTAGCCTCCTCAGCTGCAGAATAGGCTGCTGACTTCCCAGGGACTTTCAGGGAATAACGTGCATTTCATTCACCAAGCAGTGCCCTCATGTTTAGTGTTTTCAGTGAATAACAGTTGTCTTCGTTAGTTTGTGTTCGTTGTTTTGTAATTCTGCCTTTTCTTTTTCTCCCTCTATACCCCTACCCCAAACAGGTACCCTGTTTGCTTGTATTGCTTTCTTAGAAACACTTGGAGGAGTCACTGCAGTTTCTACTTTTAATGGAATTTACTCAGTCACTGTTGCTTGGTACCCTGGCTTCACTTTCCTGCTGTCTGCTGGTCTGTTACTACTTCCAGCCATCAGTCTATGGTACGTCATTATTATTATTATTATTATTTTATTTTTATTTTTTTGAGACGGAGTCTCGCTCTGTCGCCCAGGCTGGGGTGCAGTGGTGCGATCTCGGCTCACTGCAAGCTCCGCCTCCCGGGTTTACACCATTCTCCTGCCTCAGCCTCCCGAGTAGCTGGGACTACAGGCGCCCACCATCTCGCCCGGCTAGTTTTTTTTGTATTTTTTAGTAGAGACGGGGTTTCACTGTGTAGACCAGGATGGTCTTGATCTCCTGACCTCGTGATCCACCCCTCTCGGCCTCCCAAAGTGCTGGGATTACAGGCTTGAGCCATTTTTAATCATTTTATCAAAGGGTATACAGATTAAGTGAATTCCCTAACCTCACCTGTAAAATTACATAGATCTGTTGAAATTTTGCCTCAGAATGTGCTTTTCTCAAGAACTTTTAGACATGAAGTGCTCGCTTCAACAGCATATATACAAAACTGGAATGATACAGTGAAGATTAGCATGCTCCCTGTGCAAGGATGACATGAAAATTCATGAAGTGTTTCATATTTTAATAAAATACATTTTTTTTATTAAAAAAAGAGAGCCAGTCATGGTGGCACATGCCTGAAGTCCCAGCTACTCAGGAGACTGAGGTGGGAAGATCATTTTGAGCCCAGGTGTTTGAGACCAGCCTGGACAACATAGCAAGACCCCCATGTCATTAAAATAAATAAAAATATGTGAAAGCATCTGTCAACAATTTTGGGAGACTTAGGAAGAAAAAGAGAGTGACATGCGTAAAGAACTCAAAGAAAGACTGTGTTCGTTATAACTCCCCGCCTTTAAACCATTGATTAAATTAGCATCTAAGATTAGAGATGTATACCTTAAACTATGATTTCCCAGAGTACAATATCCCCTGATGGTCAAATATTGCTGTAATTAGATTGACTTTCACGTGGATTCTTGTATAAATGACAAAAGCAGATAGGATGTGCTGACTATTGAGTTCTCTTTCCAGAGATGGCTTGTTTAATGACTTTGTTTTAATGACTTGTTTAAACTTCTGTTTAAATGTTTTTAAATTTAAATATTCAAATTAAAGAAGCACAAAATTCCATTTATGAATAGTACATATAATGGATAGATCAGAAGCATACATATAAAAGCAATATTTATGCCTTCTTTTTGCTTTCTATTTAACAAAAAATGTGAGCTGGCTAGATGAATGATTGCTGAAATGTCCAAACAAATTTTTTTGACACATTAGTGAAGAGCTCATTAATCTGTTTCTGCTGAGCCCTGTGCATTTTGTGTGACTGATAGCATAGCACAGTGATGGGAATCAAGGCAGTGGGGGCACAAGAAGCCAGGCCTTCTCTGCTTTCTCCTAAGCACTTTGGGGGTAAGGCTCTGAGTTAGGGAGGAAAGTACCTATAAGCACAGATGTTAAGCATCCTGCCAAGATGGCAAACTCCTGAACCAGCCGGCTCATGTCTTACTCACAGTAGGAGCTTAGTACTTACTGTTTCCACTGAATTCTGATACCTAGATCTGCGTCAGACAGAGAACAACAGTATTTGCAGTTCCTCTAATTTAGATGGAAAGTTATTTATACTAGTTATCTTTTTAAAAAAGAGACTATTCATCTATTGAATTAACAAAATTACCAATACATATTGTGCTGGTGAGCACATGAGATAACTGATCTTACACATTGTTGATAATAGTGCTATTCAGCTGTATCATAAAGCAATTCATGAATGTACCAAAAGCTCTTTTTTCAAAGTTCATAGTGATTGATCCAGCAATTCCTTTTAGAAACATACTCTAAAGAAATAATCAGTAATGTTGTCAAAAATGGAGATATAAAAACGTTAATTACAGCAAAAAAATTTTAAATGACCAAACTGTCAAACAGTGGGAGAATGTTTAAGTAAATGATGGTACAGCCATTTCATGAAAAATAACTAATAAGGATTGTAGCAGGCACCGTGGCTCATGCCTGTAACCCCAGGACTTTGGGAGGTTGAGGCAGGAGGACTGCTTGAGGCCAGGAGTTCAAGACCCATCTGGGCAACATAGTGAGACTCCCATCTTTACCAAAAAAAAAAGATTTTTTAAAAAAGTAGGAAAATAAAATTTAAATTAAAGAAAAGAATTGCATACATGGTGAGTAGAATAATAGGTAATTCTAATTTTAGTCTTCATATATTTATAAATTCTGTTATAACAAATAGATAAAAAGCAGTTGTCCTTTTAATAATAAGGTAAATGTAGATGGGCTTCTGAGATTTTTTTTAACCCTACACTGCTCAATATTTTAAAAATCAAAATTACATGCTGTCTTACCTCCAAAGTTTCTGGGCTTCGGTTACAGCTATCGAACAGGAACTTCCTTAATAGCTTTAGTTATAACTAGTTTATGGGGACTACACAGAGTTAACAATGGGACAGGAGGGATATCTTAGGGGTCTAGAAGATTAAAAAAAATCATGTAGTTTTTAAATTATTTTAAGAACACCATGCATGAATCAGCTGGATTCAAAATGCCAGGATACTCCTCCTAATAATCTGCATAATTTATTAAAAGCTATATAACTGGGAAAAATAGTTGGGAAACAGATTACTTATTTATGTATTGTCTTAATCTCAACTCTAAAATGTCTTGTTTCCTTTTATAGTGTTGTCAAGTATATCAGCTGGAATGAGGGAAGCTATGAACTTCTTATACAAGAAGAATCCAGTGAAGACAATAGAAGTTAATTCAATAGAAGTTCATTCAATCCAGTTAATTCAACAGAAGAATCCAGTGAAGAATGCTTCAGACAGATGACTGTGATTTAAACAAACAAACAAAAAATCTATGAATGCACATATCACATACTGTGACTTCTGAAGACTATAAATGAATTCCACAATCAGTGCTTCACTGAGAACCCATTTGACGTATCTTTTCTCCTAAACTGGACAGTCAGAGAGACAGCTCCTGGCTTTAGCTTCTTGCGGTACCACACACTTTGAGCACTTTGTGCGTATCATGCAATATACTTGCAATACACAGAACAAATCTCAAATATGCCTCACTTTTGGACACAGAAGAGGAACATTAAAACTTAAGGGTATAAGGCGGGATCAAGAAACTTGATAAGGTCAAAAGCAATAATCTCCCTGACATATTCCAGACTCTTATACTGAGACCAAAGAGAAATCTTTACCTTAGTTTCTTCATCAGCAGAATGGGTTTCTGGCCTCTCTCAGAGATTTTTGAAGGCATAATGAAAATTACAATCAATCACTCATTGGTAGGAAAATAATGATATAAGTTTCAAATATGTGTAATTTTACCTATACTTGATAATGCTTGGTTTGATAGAGCCTGTTAAGCTGCTATTGACAGTTGGAGCTTACATATGTGACTTCTGAAGACTGTACATGAATTCCACAATCAGTGCTTCACTGATACAAAATCCTTAAAAGGGAGGCACTTTAAAGAATATGTATTTTTCACTTAATATGTTTCATCAGTGACAGGCATGATAATGTTTCTAATGTAATGGGTAATTGGGAAAAATAGATTATAAATAAAATTGCTCTAAAGAAATTAAAAAACTGAATGAACAGCTAATAGTGGTATAAAGTAAATAACGTTTGGAGCCAACACTTTGTCCCTTGTGTTAGTAAAGGGATATTCACATTCCATGATCCCTGGCTGAGAGTTCTACCTCTAGTCTTTCTTACCCAGCTCTTGTCTATCCTTGTTCAATTAGAAATACTGATAAGAGAATTTTTAGAATACAGATCTTGTACTCCTTAAATCCGTCAGCATTGTCACTCATAGGAAAATGATCAAACAAGCACGTCAGTCATGATTTGACCCCTCTCCATCTCATTTCTTACTGCCTTGCACTCATCCTGAGGTCCTCCTTGGTCTCTAAAAACACCGTGTGCTCTCGTGCCTCCATGTCTTTTCACACACTATTCCATTTGCTCTTCCTACCACATCACACTGAAACGTTCAAGCCTCAGCCAAAACATTGCTGCTTCTGCATAGCAGCCTTCTTGACATCCCTTCTTACTTCCCAGTCCCTACAGGGCTTCCATGGCTCTTTGTGTATACTTCAATCCCAGCGTTTTCCATCAACTTGTCATTGTTTCTGCTACCTGACCATCATCACCTTGAGTACTGGGACAACCTTTGAGTACTCATATCCTCAATAAATGTTTGTTGAACTAAACTAAATGACTACAAAATTTTATTTTTACTTGTAAAAATAATTTAAATCTATATATTTAATGCCTTATGAGAGTAACCACTGTTATCATGCCAATCGTTAAGCCAGCCTTGCAAACAAATTGAAAAATATGCCAGCTTATACACTTTTAAAATTGATTTACAGTATTTTCATAGGTCCTTTAATACCTCCCATTTTCTAAGTTACCATAAATAATAACACAAATGCCCTAAAGTGCAACTAAATGATTAACTTCACTGTAATCTCTTGAAAGCAGATACGATCTTTTGTTTTTTTTATAGTATTGCTTAGGACTTTAAGGAAATCAGTGATTGCTTGACTAGTGAATAGCACATTTAATATACTAGAAATTCTTATTTCCAAGATCGTTCCTTTTAGGTTAAGCTAGTATCTTCTGGGCTTGGGGGCCCACGTAATAACTAAGTGATTCTCAGATTGACTGATACATTTTTGTTTTCCTTCCTGTCCAAGGTTCTTCCCAAACCAAAAGAAAAAGCATCTTACAGTTTATAAAGTAGATATTCATTCTCTGCATTTTACAGAAGAGGAAGGTAAGTCTCACAGAGATTTGGCTTGACCGTGGTTATTCACTGCCTATCAGTATTACACATGAATGGACTTGACCCTACTGACGTTCTTCATAGCTAGGGTTTGCAGTAACAGATTATAAACCCCAAAGCAAGAATTGCATATGTGTAGCGTGATGTACCCAACAAAAACACATCAACAAAACACTGTACCCAACTAACTGCGTATAATTATCTTTTCTGAGTTTAGACAAGATGGTCTATAAAGTCTCTTCCAGCTCAACACCCCATGGTTTTACACATCTCATCTGAACTGAAGAGGTACTGTGTGATACAGTTGAAGGGTTAACAGATGGTTTCTCAGTTGAGCAAAAACTCGATTTGAGAGGTAGCAAGTGTATCAGGAGATTAGATTGAGGTGGCCAAGGGAAAAAATGTAGCACAAATGAACCTAGCTATCTCCAAAGTGTCTAGCCTAAGAGACAATTAGTAAATGTGGTGCTGAAGAGATGAGAGAAGCATGCAAGCTGATGGCATGGGGAACTATAGACTCAAAACAGAAATGAAAAAAAAAAAGATCTAATTTCCCGTCATGTAACCCAATTATCTGAAGAAAGAATGTTAATGGAAGGACTTGTCTTTACGGAGCCCATTTAAAGATAAACCAAAGAGGAAAAAAACATGTTCCATGTTATCCAGCAGTGTATAAAGGACTTGTATCTACTAGAAATGAAGATTCTCATTATTACAGAGGACTAGTCAATGAGATTGTCCACAGCCTGCATTGCATGGCCTCAAACATCTAAATCCCTTTTCTCCACTTCCATACTCACTAAATAATTGTGTCTGGAGTTGGTTCCTTCTGGTGGGTTCACAGTCTTACTGACTTCAAGAATAGAGCCACAGACCTTCACGGTGAGTGTTACAGCTCTTAAAGATGGCACGGACCCAAGGAGTGAGCAGCAGCAGGATTTACTGTGAAGACCAAAAGAACAAAGCTTCCATAGCAGGTAAGGGGACCCGAGTGGGTTGTGACTGCTGGCTTGGGGGTGGCCAGCTTTTATGTTCTTATTTGTCCCCACCCATATCCTGCTGATTGGTCATTTTACAGAGTGCTGATTTGTCCATTACAGTGTGCTGGTTGGTCCATTTTTCAGAGTGCTGATTGGTCCATTTTACAAACCTCTAGCTAGCTACAGAGCACTGATTGGTGCCTTTTCACAGAGCACTGATTGGTGCATTTTACAATCCTCTTGTAAGACAGAAAAGTTCTGTAAGTCCCCACCTGACCCAGAAAGTCCAGCTGGCTTCACCTCTCATAATCCTCTAATTACTCATTCAATGCCCAAGAATCTTGACAACAGAATAGTGTGCCCTGGGTTCAGTGCTCTTTTAAAGAAATCCCGCATATATGAGAACTATCTGAAGAATTAAAAAATAAAAATAAAATTAATTAATTAATTGGTAAAAATAAAAATCTCTGGCCTCATGTACTGGAGATTCTGCTTCAGTAGCTCTGTAGTGAGGTCTTGGAATGTATTTCTGAAACCTCCCCGGGTGACTGATACACATTCAGACATGGAAACTACTGTCCTAAATGAGTGATTTTCAACCCTAAATGCACGTTAGAATAATCAGTGTTGGGGTGGGAAGAAAAATGAATACAAACACAAAGTCTTATTCTCATCCAGCAGTTCTCAACCTGCCGAGTCAAATCACCTGGGGAGCTTTTGAAACTTCCAGTGGCCTAGTCTCAGCTCAAACACATTAAATTAGAATTTCTAGGTATGAGATCCAGACAGTATTTTTTTCAGACATTCTCCAGGTGATTCCAATAGGTGGCTAGAGTTGAGAATCACTACTCTAGGTCAAGGGCTAGAAAACATTTTCTGTAAAGGGCCTGAGAGTAAACAGTTTAGGCTTTGTGGATTATACGGTCTGTCGCACTACTTAACTTTGCCAATGTAGCACAAAGTAACCAAAGACTACACAAAAATAAATGGGCACAGCTGTGTATGATCAAGATGGGGCCTGGCTCAAATGGTTTCATTGCTAAACATTTAAGGAATAAACATATTAGTATTACCTACAGCTTTTCTAGAAAATAGAAGCAAGGAACACTTCCCAACTCATTTTATGAAGTCAGCATTACCTTCATGTAAAACCAAAGAAGTTACAGGAAAAGTAAATTATGAATTTGTATCCCTCATAAACACAAATAAAAAATTCACAACAAAATATTAACAAATCAAGCAATATATAAAAAAGATTATCTATACTGACCAAGCGAGGTTTATCCTGTGAATGCAAGGCTGGCTCAACATTTAAAAATTACTTAATCACTATATTAACAGAATAAAGGGGAAAAAACCCACACGATCATATCAATAGATGCAGAAAAGATATTTATCAAAGTTCAACATCCATTTATGATAAAAATTCTCAAGAAACTAGGGATCAAACTGATAAAGGGCACCTATTTTATTTTTTTAAAACCTTACAGCTAATGAAACTTTATGGTAAAAGGCCTGGCTGCTTTCCTTCTAAGACTGGGAATAAGGCAAGTGTATCCAGTCTAACAACTCCTATTCAACACCATGCTGGAAACCCTAGACAGAAGGCAAGAGAAGGTGATAAAAGGGATATAGACTGGGAAGGAAAAAGTAAAACTGTTTATCTGCAAATAACATGACATAGAAAATTCTAAAGAACCTTCATTGAGATAAAGAAACTACTAGAACTAATAAATGAATTTAGCAAGGCTGTGAAATATAAAGTCGATATGTATGAATCGTTGTATTTCTGTATACTAGCAACAAACAACTGAAAAAATTAAGGTTAAAACAAACCATTTAATAAAAGCATCAAAAAACATAAAATACCTAGGAATAAATTTAACAAAATATGTGCAAGACCTGTATGCTGAAAACTACAAAACACCGCTGAAATTAAAGAAGACCTAAATAAATGGAAAGAAATTCAAGTTGATGGATTAGAAGACTCAACTTTAAGATATGAAAGTTAATACAAAATTTCTAGAAGAAAATAACAAGAAAATCTTCATAATTTTGGGTTAGGCAAAGATTTTAGATAGGACCCCAAAGATGTAAAACACATACACATAGTTTAATTGGATTTCATCTAAATTAAAATGTTCTGCTTTGAAATACACAGTTAAGAAAATAAAAAGAAGTGGGTGCAGTGGCTCACACCTGTAATCCCAGCATCCTGGGAGGCTAATGCAGACAGATGGTTTGAGCCCAGGAGTTCAAGACTAGCCTGGGCAACATGATGAAACCCCATCTCTACAAAAAATACAAAAATTAGCAGAGCGTGGTGGTGTGCACCTGTAGCCCGAGCTATATGAGAGGCTGAGGTGAGGGGATCACTTGAACCCAGGAGATCAAGGCTGCAGTGAGGCAGGAATGTGCCAACCTGGGCAAAAGAGTGAGAACCTGTCTCAAAAACAAACAAACAAAAAGATAAGAAAAAAGAGAAAAAAAGCAAGCTAAGACTCCAGAAGATACTATACCTGAAAAATGCTTAATAACCAGAATATGTTAAAAACTTTTACAACTCAATGAGACAAACCAATTTAAAAAGAGTGTGGGGAACTGGACAAAAGATTGGAAAGGACAAGTCACACAAAAAATACAGTTATGTTCAACACCATTAGTCATCAAGGAAACACAAATTAAAACCACAATGAGATACTATCACATATTCGCTACAGTGGCTAAAGTTTAAAAAGTGTGACAATACCAAGAGCTGATGACACTGTTAAGCAAGTGGAATGCACATACACTTACCATATGATGCAGCAGCTCTCTCCTAGGTCATTTGCCCTAAGACAAATGAAAACACATGTCCATACAAAGGCTTGTCTATGAATGTTTATAGATGCTTCATCTATAATAGCCCCAAACTGGAAATGACCCAAATAAACTTCAATAGATGAATAAACAAAATATAAATATCCATACAATGGAATACTACTGAGCAATGAAAAAGACAAATTACTCATATATTCAACAACATGAATAAGTTTTTAAAACATTATACAAAGCAAAAGAAACCAAATATAAAACAATTACATACTGTATGATTCTATGTACATGAAATTCTTAAAAAAAAACAAAACCACAAACTAATCTACAGTGTCAGAAATGAGACGAGGGGTTGCCTGGGGCTTGGGGCAGGAGACACAGGGATTAAAAAGTGATAGGAGAGAACTTTCCGGGATGATGGACATATTTTTCATTTTGATTATGTTGGTTATACAGTTATATACATTTGTCAAAATATATGAATACACCGTGTTATGTAAATTATATCTCAATAAAGTTCAAAAGATTGTATTGACCCTTTTGGGAAAGATAGGTAGCCAATGAAGAGCGGATTTACATAGGCAAAGCACTCCAACATTCCTGTCCTTCCAAGTTATTTCATTGCTTTCTTCTATACTAGTGACTTTCAAAGTATGGTCCTTAGTTTAGTAGAATTACCATAACCTACAAACTTGTCAGAAATGCAGATTCTCAGGCTTCAACTCAACCCTTCTGAATCACAAACTCCAGGAGTGGGGTTCAGCAATCAGTGTTTTTAAAAGCCCTCCCATGATTCTGGTGCACACAAAAGCTTGAGAACCGATGGTCTACTCTATGTCAAGGACTTCTGGCATATCCATTTCACTTAGTGTGTGTCTGTGTTGAATCCAGTTCTAAAGAGTATTAAGCCACATCCACCTCCTTGAAATATTTGAGTCTAGAATTATTTTACATAAGGACATTATACAATATCCTAAAAGCACATTCAAAATCTATTCCTTCATTGAGTTGTGTTGAGTCAAAAAAAAAAAAATCTATTCCATCACATATACCTGAATTTCTTTTTTTTTAAATTTCTGTATCCAGCAAAACTAAACTTCATAAATGAAGGAGAAATAGTCTTTTGCTGACAAGCAAATGCTGAGGGAATTTGCCACTACCAAACCGGCACTACAAGGAATGCTAAAGGAGTTCTACATCTTGAAACAAAAGCTTGATATGCACCAAAATGGAACCTGCTAAAAGCATCAGACTCATAGGGTCTATAAAGCAGTAACACAATGAAAAAACAAAGTATCTAGGTAACAACTAATATGATAAACAGAATAGCACCTCACATCTCAATATTAACATTGAATGTAAATGGCCTAAATGCTCCACTTAAAAGATACAAAAGGGGATTTCCAGCAAGATGGCTGAATAGGAACAGCTCCAGTCTGCAGCTAACAGTGAGATCAACGCATAAGATGGGTGATTCCTGCACTTCCAACTGAGGTACCTGGTTCATCTCACTGGGACTGGTTGGACAGTGGGAACAGCCCACAGAGGGCTAGCCGAAGCAGGGCGGGGCATCACCTCACCCAGGAAGCCCAAGGAGTTGGGGGATTTCCCTTTCCTAGCCAAGGGAAGCCGTGAGACACTGTATGGGGAGAAATGGTACACTTCTGCCCAGATACTGTGCTTTTCCCACGTTCTTTGGAACTGGCAGACCAGGAGATTCCCTCCAGTGCCTGGCTCGGTGGGTCCCACGCCCACGGAGCCCAGTGAGCCAAAATCCATTGGCTTGAAATTCTCGCTGCTAGCACAGAAGTCTGAGATCGACCTGAGATGCTGGAGCTTGGTGGTGGGGAGGGGTGTCCACCATTACTGAGGCTTGAGTAGGTGGTATTATGCTCACAGTGTAAACAAAGCTGCCAG
The DNA here is from genome assembly GCF_000951035.1 of Colobus angolensis palliatus. Classification (NCBI taxonomy): domain Eukaryota; kingdom Metazoa; phylum Chordata; class Mammalia; order Primates; family Cercopithecidae; genus Colobus; species Colobus angolensis. The sequence continues at coordinate 5,076,629 of NW_012115766.1, forward strand.
GAAGTTCAAACTGGGCGGAGCCCACTGCAGCTCAGCAAGGCCAACTGCCTCTCTGGATGCCACCTCTATGGGTAGGGCATCTCTGAACAAAAGATAGCAGTCCCAGTCAGGGACTTATAGATAAAACCCCTATCTCCCTGGGACAGAGCACCTGGGGGAAGGGGCAGCTGTGGGCACAGCTTCAGCAGACTTAAACATCCCTGCCTGACAGCTCTGAAGAGAGCAGTGGTTCTCCCAGCACAGTGTTTGAGCTGTGATAACAGACAGACTGCCACCTCAAGTGGGTCCATGACTCCCGTGTAGCCTGACTGGGAGATACCTCCCAATAGGGGCCAACAGACACCTCATACAGGAGAGCTCTGGCTGGCATCTGGCAGGTGCCCCTCTGGGACAAAGCTTCCAGAGGAAGGATGAGGCAGCAATATTTGCTATTCTGCAGCCTCTGCTGGTGACACCCAGGCAAACAGGGTTTGGAGTTGACCTCCAGCAAAATCCAACAGACCTGCAGTGAGGGACCTGTTAGAAGGAAAACTAACAAACAGAAAGGAATAGCATCAACATCAACAAAAAAGACATCCAGACCAAAACACCACCTGTAGGTCACCAACATCAAAGACCAAAGGTAGATAAAAACCACAAAGATGGGGAGAAACCAGTGCAGAAAGACTGAACATTGCAAAAACCAGAACACCTCTTCTCCTCCAAAGGATCACAGCTCCTCACCAGCAAGAGAAAAAAACTGGACGGAGAATAAGTTTGACGAATTGACAGAAGTACGCTTCAGAGGTGGGTAATAACAAACTCCTCCAAGCTAAAGGAGCACGTTCTAACCCAACTCAAGGAAGCTAAGAACCTTGAAAAAAGGTTAGATGAATTGCTAACTAGAATAACTTGTGTAGGGAACATAAATGACCTGATGGAGCTCAAAAACACAGCATGAGAACTTTGTAAAGCATACACAATCTTCAATAGCCAAATCAATCATGCAGAAGAAAGGATACCTGTGATTGAAGATCAACTTAATGAAATAAAGTGAGAAGACAAGATTAGAGAAAAAAGAGTGAAAAGAAATGAACAAAGCCTCTGAGAAATATGGGACTATGTGAAAAGACCTAATCTACATTTGATTGCTGTACCTGAAAGTGACAGGGAGAATGGAATCAAGTTAGAAAACACTCTTCAGGATATTATCCAGGAGAACTTTCCCAACCTAGCAAGGCAGGCCAACATTCAAATTCAGTAAATACAGAGAACACCACAAAGATATTCCTCGAGAAGAGCAACCCCAATACACAAAATCGTCAGATTCACCAAGATTGAAATGAAGGAAAAAACGTTAAGGGCAGCCAGAGAGAAAGGCCAAGTTACTCACAAAGGGAAGCCCATCAGAGTAACAGTGGATCTCTTGGCAGAAACCCTCCCAGCCAGAAGACAGTGGGGGCCAATATTCAACATTCTTAGGGAAAGGAATTTTCAACCCAGAATTTCATATCCAGCCAAACTAAGCTTTATAAGTGAAGGAGAAATAAAAGCCCTTACAGAAAAGCAAACGCTGAGAGATTTTGTCATTAACCAGGCTTGCCCAGAGCTCCTAAAGGAAGCACTAAACATGGAAAGGAACAACTGGTACCAGCCACGACAAAAACATGCCAAATTGTAAAGATCATCGATGCTATGAAGAAACTGCATCAACTAGCAGGCAAAATAAATAGCCAGCATCATAATGATAGGATCAAATTCACACATACAAACATTAACCTTAAATGTAAATGGGCTAAATGCCCCAATTAAAAAACACAGACTGGCAAATTGGATAAAGAGTCAAGACCCATTGGTGTGCTGTATTCAGGAGACCCATCTCTCGTGCAAAGACACACATAGGCTCAAAAAAAAGGGATGGAGGAAGATCTACCAAGCAAATGGAGAGAAAAAAAAAAAAAAAAGCAGGGGTTGCAATCCTAGTCTCTAATAAAACAGACTTTAAACCATCAAAGATCAAAAGAGACAAAGAAGGGCATTGTACAATGGTAAAGCGATCAATGCAACATGAAAAGCTAACTCTCCTAAATATATATGCACCCAATACAGGAGCACCCAGATTCATAAAGCAAGTTCTTAGAGACCTACAAAGAGACTTAGATTCCCGCACAATAATAGTGGGAGACTTTAACACCCCACTGTCAATATTAGACAGATGGATGAGACAGAAGATTACCAAGGATATCGAGGACTTGAACTCAGCTCTGGACCAAGTGAACCTAATAGACATCTACAGAACTCTCCACCCCAAATAACAGAAGATACATTCTTCTCAGCACCACATTGCACTCATTCTAAAATTGACCACATAATTGGAAGTAAAACACTCCTCAGCAAATGTAAAAGAACAGAAATCACAACAAACTGTCTCTCAGACCACAGTGCAATCAAATTAGAACTCAGGATTAAGAAACTCACTCAAAACCACACCACTACATGGAAACTGAACAACCTGCTCCTGAATGACTACTGGGTAAATAATGAAATGAAGGCAGAAATAAAGATATTCTTTGAAACCAATGAGAACAAAGACACAACGTACCAAAATCTCTGGGACACATTTAAAGCAGGGTGTAGAGGGAAATTTTTAGCACTAAATGCCCACAAGAGAAAGCAGGAAAGATCCAAAATCGACACCCTAACATCACAATTAAAAGAACTAGAGAAGCAAGAGCAAACAAACTCAAAAGCCAACAGAAGACAAGAAATAACTAACATCAGAGCAGAAGTGAAGCATATAGAGACACAAAAAACCCTTCAAAAAAAATCAAT
>NW_012115766.1:5081284-5099611 GCF_000951035.1 Colobus angolensis palliatus
GATTTATAAGTACCTAACACTGGAACTCGCAGATTTATAAAACAATTGCTACTAGACCTAAGAGATGAGAGAAACAGCAACATAATAATAGTGGGGGACTTAATACTCCACTGAAAGCACTAGACAGATCATCAAAACAAAGCCAACAAAGAAACAACAGAATTAAACTATAAACTAGAACAAATGGACTTAACAGCTATTTACAGAACATTCTTCTCAACAACTATAGAATATACATTCTTCTCATAGGCACATGGAACATCCTCCAAGACAGACCATATAATAGGCCACAAAACAAGTCTCAACAAGTTTAAGAAAATTGAAATCATATCAAGTATCTTCTCAGATCAGAGTGGAATAAAACTGGGAATCAACTCCAAAACTAGATAGATGCATGGAAATTAAATAATCTGCTCTTGAATGATTTTTTGGTTAACAATGAAATCAAGTTGAAAATTTAAAAATTCTTTGAAATAAATGATAATAGTGACACATGTTATCAAAACCTCTAGGATATAGCAAAAGCAGTGCTAAGAGGAAAATTCATAGTGTTAAATACCTACATCAAAAAGTCTGAAAGAGCACAAACTGACAATCTAATGTCACACTTCAAGGAAATAGGGAAAGAAGAACAAACTAAACCCAAAGCCAACAGAAGAAAAGAAATAACAAAGGTCAGGGCAGAACTAAATGAAATTGAAACAAAAAAAAATACAAAAGATAAATGAAACAAAAAGCTGATTCTTTGAAAAGATACACAAAATTGATAGACCATTAGTGAGATTAAAAAGAGAGAGGTTCAAATAAGCTCAATTAGAAATGAAACTGGAAATATTACAACTGACACATCTGAAATACATATGATCATTCAAGGCTACTATGAACACCTTTATGTGCACAAACTAGAAAATATAGAGGAAATGGATAAATTCCTGGAAACACAGAACCCTCTTAGATTAAATCAGAAAGAAACAGAAGCCCTGAACAGACCAATAACAAGCAGCAAAATTGAATCATTTATTTAAAAACTGTCAACAAAAAAAGTACAGGACCAGATGGATTTGCAACTGAATTCTACTAGACATTCAAATTGGTACCAATCCTACTGAAACGATTCCAATAGATGAGAAAGAGGGAATCCTTCGTAAATCATTCTATGAAGGCAGTATCACCCTAATACCAATAGCAGGGAAGGACATAAAAAAAAGAAATCTACAAACCAATATACCTGATGAACATAGATGCAAAAATCCTCAGCCAAATACTAGCTAACTGAATCCAGCAGCACATCAAAAAGATAATACATCATGATCAAGTGAGTTTCATCCCAGGGATGGTTTAACATACACAAGTCAATAAATGTGATACATCACATAAACAGAATTAAAAATAAAAATCATATCATCATCTCAATAGATGCAGAAAAAGCATTTGATAAAATCCAGCATCGCTTTAGGATAAAAACCTTTAACAAAATAGGCATAGAAGGGACTTACCTCAAAGTAATAATAGCCATATATGACAAACCCATAGCCAACTAGCCAACTTCATTCTGAATGGGAAAAAGTTGAAAACATTCCTTCTGAGAACTGGAACGAGACAAGGATGCCCTTTCACCATTTCTCCTCAACATAGTTCTAGAAGTTCTAGCCAGAGCAATTAGGCAAGAGGAAGAAATAAAGGGCATCCAATTTGGAAAAGAAGAAGTCAAACTGTCACTATGCACTGATGATATGACTGTATACCTAGAAAACCCTAAAGACTCATCCAAAAGGCTCCTACATCTGATAAACGAATTCAGTAAAGTCTCAGGTTACAAAATCAACATACACAAATCAGTAGCACCGATCTACACCGACAATGACCATGCTGAGGATCAACTCAAGAACTCAATCCCTTTTATACAAGCTGCAAAAAACAAACAAACAAACAAAAAACTCAAGACTATTCTTAACTAAGGTGGTGAAAGATCTCTACAAGGAAAATCACAAAACACTGCTGAAAGAAATCACAGATGACACAAATGAATGGAAATATGACCCATGCTCATGGATGGGAAGAATCAGTATTGTGAAAATGACCATACTGTCCAAAGCAATCTACAGATTCAATGAAATTCTCATCAAAATACCATCATCATTTTTCACAGAACTAGAAAAAACAATCCTAAAATTCATATAGAACCGAAAAAGAGCCCACATAGCCAAAGCAATATCAAGCATAAAGTTAACGGACTTCAAATTATACTGTCACAGGATCCTTAGGGTGTCGCTTTTCCAGCTGGAAGCCTCAGTGGCTGTGGCGCCTTTGCGGGAGTTTTGTTTGGGCCCACCGGGCTCATTCCGCCCACGTGGCCTGGCAGGCTGTGCTTGGCTTGTGCCACCAGCCCAGATCCCATTCCTGCCAAGGGTGAGCCAGGCACAGTGTGGCAAGGGGAGCATTTGTGAGCGAGCATGGGGTCTGGCCACTTTGTACAGGCAGGCACACTGGCTGCTGTGGCGGGGCAGACAGCTCCAGGCATCCACACAGGCACTGCCTCTGTGTAAGGCTGTGGCTGGACCAGGCTACTGCAAGCAGCTGCCACTGCAGGATTCAAGAAATGTGGTGGCATCTGGAAGCTCGGAGATGCCGGGAACCACAGGGTCCCAAAGAGGGTGTCACAGCCCTGGCTTGGGTCTGGGCTCCCCAAAGGGTCACAGCTCTTCTCTCCTTCTTCTCACAACATGGCCAGTGGGTTGGGGGGTGTGTTTCAGCCCTGTTTGTGTTACAGATCTTTCAGTTCTGCCAGTTGGCAGGTCCCAAGTTCTCGTCCCATGTCCGGAAAGTATGAGGTACGTGGACAACTGGTGGGTGAGCAAGGCAAAGAGGTGCTTTTTTTGAGTGACAGTCCAGCTCTCAGGAAACCTGAAATGGGTAGCTCCTTTCCATAGGCAGGTCATCTGAATGAGTGCAGCTCTCAGTGGAGAGGAGACCTGGAGTGGGTAGCTACTCTCTGCAGGCAGGTTATCCCGATGTCTGTGCAGCCCTCAGCAGAGAGGAGATACAGAGTTGGTAGCTCCTATCTGCAGGCAGGTGGTCCCTACATCTCTGCAAGTCTGGCTGAACTCAGTGCTTTTCTGGGCATCAGAAGGGAGAAAGTGTGTGCTGACTGGTCCATGGGCAGCCACGGGCCGGCCCAGAAAAAGCACCGTTAAGTTCTTACTCCATCCAGGCTGCAGACTCCTCACAGAACTGACAACCCAGCCCCCACATTTCACGCCATCCCTGGCTTGAAGGTGGAGCTTCACTGGGGACATGCCCCTTTCTGCCCAGGAGCCTGTCTGCCTCCTGCTGCCGTAAATCATGTCATCCATGGTGCCCAGGCTGTTTGTGCGGAGGGCCACCTGCAGGCCCATGCCAAGCCACCCTCAGCACCACCTTGACCTCCCTGCCATGTTTGTTGGCACCTAAAGTTTGGAGAGGGTCTAGGTGGCAGGGGTGTGGGATGTCAGCGCTACTCTGAGCATGCACACCCAGCCCAGTTGTGACAGTGCCCAGGCTCAGCCTCAACTTTGCTCAGAAATTGGAGCAGGTGCTGGGAGCAGCCAGAGGCCAGGCAGCAGGAGAAGGCACTTTCAAGCTGGCAGGGGCAGGGGGGCTTCCTGAGTCTCCGAGAGCTCAGGGATGCTCGGGTCCACAGCCCGGCTGGGCAGCTGCTCCAGATGGGCCGCCACTGCTATAAATACTACAAGGCAATAGTTATCTAAACATCATTGTACTGATAAAAATAGGCACTTTGAACAATGGGATAGAATAGAGAAACAAGAAATAAAGCCGAATGCCTATGGCCAACTGATCTTCAACAAAGCATACCAAAACATAAATTGGGGAAGGGACTTCTTATTCAATAGATGGTGCTGGGATAACTAGCAAGCTACACGTAGAAGAATGAAAGTAGACCCCTGTCTCTCACCTTATACAAAAATCAACTCAAGATGGATCAAAGGCTTAAACCTAAGACCTGAAACCATAAAAATTCTAAATGATAACCTTAGAAAACCTCTTCTGGACACTGCCTAAGGCAAAGAATTCATGACTAAGACCTCAAAAGCAAATGCAACAAAAACAAACATAAATAAATGGAACCTAATTAAACTAAAAAGCTTCTACACAGCAAAAGAAATAATCAGCAGAATAAACAGACAACCCACAGAGTGGGAGAAAATAATCACAAACTGTGCATCCAACAAAGGACAGAATCTACAAGGAACTCAAACAAATCAGCAAGAAAAAAACAAATAATCCCATCCAAAAGTGGGTAAAGGACATGAATAGACATTTCTCAAAAGAAGATACACAAACAGAAAACAAACATATGAAAAAATGCTCAACATTATTAATCATCAGGGAAATACAAATTAAAACCACAATGAGATAACACCTTACTCCTGCAAGAATGGCCATAAACAAAAAGTCAAAAAACAATAGATGTTGGCATAAATGAGGTGAAAAGGAAACATTTTACACTTCTAGTAGAAATGTAAATTAGTATAACCCCTATGGAAAACAGTATGGAGATTCCTTAAAGAACTCAAAGAAGTACCATTCGATTCAGCAATCCCACTACTGGGTATCTACCCAGAGGAAAATAAGTCATTATATGAAAAAGACACCTGCATACACAGGTTTATAGTCGCCCAATTCACAATTGCAGGGATATGCAGTCAACCTAAGAAGCCATCAACCACTGAGTGGATAAAGAACATATGGTATCTATGCACCATGGAATGCTACTCAGCGATAGAAAGGAACAAAATAATGTCTTTTGCAGCAATTTAGGTGGAACCAGAAGCCCATTCTAAGTGAAGTAACTGAGGAATGAAAAGCAAATACTGCATGTTCTCACTTATAAATGGGAGCTAAGCTATGAGGTTGCAAAATCATACAGTGATATAATGGACTGTGGGGACTTTGGGGGAGACGGGAGGGTGATGAGGGATAAAAGACAACATATTGGGTACAATATATACTGCTTGGGTGCTGGGTACAGTAAAATCTCAGAATTCACCACTGAAGAACTCATCCATGAATCCAAAAACCACCTGTACCCCCCAAATTATTAAAATTTAAAACAATAAAAAGAAATTTTTTTGTATAGATAGGGTCTCAATATGTTGCCCAGGCTAGTCTCAAACTCCTGGCCTCAAGTGATCCTCCAGCCTCGGCCTCTCAAAGTGCTAAGATTACCATGCCCTGAATTTCTTATAGATAGAAATTGGCAAAGTCCACAGATTCTATCATGTTAGCTTTCTTTGGATTTGGCCTCCAGGGGGGCATGCTGGACTCAACACTAGCTATGGGTTTGGAAACAGAGGGAGTTAGCAAGAGGGGAACTGGTTTTCTCTGATAAACTGACTCCCTGAGGTGAGGAAACTGCTTCCTCAGTCATATTCCCACTTAATTCCATTCTCAGGATACTACTGGTTCTAATGAATGCTCCAATTTTCATACAGTAGATCTGGTGGGGTAGCGGCTTTGACAGCTGTGTCGATTCTGGAGACTGAGATCTTGATTTTTTCTGAGTATTACAGCTGCAAGAAATGAGATCCTTTAGGCTGCTGTAGGTTGGTTTGGGGGTTGGAGCTTGTTACTCACTTGCTTTAAACTTTTCAGTGTTGTTAGAAGCAGCCATCCCAGAATCCTGACTTTTTGATATTCTGATTGTTCAGAATCTTGCTATAAAATGGGTCTGTGATTTTATGTGACCAGATAGGATAACTATTTTATAATTGCCTGCCAGAGGCAGCTAGATTTCCTACCTAGATTCACTGCCTAACCTCTCAGTCAGGTAACTAGTTTCCAATTCCCACATTTCTCTGGAGACGTGTTCCCTGTAATGGGGGTCCCTAACCCCTGGGCTGCGGACCGCTACTGTTCTGTGGCCTGTTAGGAACTGCGTGGCACAGCAGGAGGTGAGCAGCTGGTGAGCATTACGGCAGAGCTCCGCCTCCTGACAGACCAATGGCAGCATTAGATTCTCATAGGAGCGTGAACCCTGCTGTGAACTGCACTTGCAAGGGATCTAGGTGGCACGCTCCCTATGAGGATCTAATGCCTGATGATCTGAGGAGGAACAGTTTCATCACAGAACCTTTCCCCTCACCCTCAGGTCAGTGGAAAAATTGTCTTCCATGGAACTGGTCCCTCGTGCCAAAATGCTGGGGGCTGCTGCCCTATAACACAAACTGTCTGAGGTCAATTACTCATTCAGAGACTGTGATTGCTAGCAACAAAATGTACTTTTATCTTAAGCACAAAAGGCTTAATGATAACAGGCTCACCGATTCAGTAGAAAGCTGAGGAGCAGGCTAAGAAAGCAACCAGGAAGCACAACAGTACTCACAAAGCAGCAGCAACTACAGCAATGATGACGCAGCATGAGAGCAGCTGTTGCTGGTGATGTAGCACCTCACTGTCCCCCACATGTCCTTGCTCAGGGGCCCCAGTCTCAGGAAGTTTAACTGGCTGACGTGGGTCCCATGCCTGCCCTCTGGAGGCCCCTGAAGCAGACAAGGAAGAGAGAGCGCCCTCTTAGAATTCGAGAAGGGGGCATGCGCTCTCTCCTCAAGACCACACACAAGGAAGAAAGGTGATTCCTCTAAAGAATTAGGTGTTAATCTTGCTGGGAAGTAAGGGTGAATGCCAAACAGCCAAAAGAAGACAAATGAGTTCTACAAAGGAGAAGGTGAAATAGAGGGTAATGGAATCTGGATGCTGACCTTACCTATGTTTTCCCCAGAACTAAACCCTGGAGATGTGCAGGTTTTGTTGTGTTAAGGCAAGAGAGGGCTTCTTAAGCCAGTCCCAAAAATGATAAGTTGTTTCGTGCCCTTTTTATCTTTGTGAAAAACAAGCATACAAAACAAAAACATTGATTAAACAATATGCACCTTCATGACACAACAAAAAAAACTAATTGGTTACAGAATAACCCATGTTTTATTACTGCATAATGCAATTTTTATTATGTAAGTATTACTGTGTAATTATAATTTTTGCTATTTTGGAAATTGCTAGAAATAACAGAATAAAGTTTATTCCCTCTGCCTTTCTTATGTTAACTCTACCCCTGGGTAACCAAATTGTACGTAACAGGAAGATTCTCTTTAAGACAGTATTCTGGTTAAAAAAAATAATAATAAAGAAAAAATGACATGTAGAATCATCATTTTGCAAGCCTTAATAAATAAATCTATGTATGGTGTGTCAATGGCCACCACTGTCACAAAATGGGCGATGGTTACGCCTTAGGTGTCTTTTTATGGAAGAATACACCACTGGTGAAGTGACTGTTTCAAAAATAATGAACCTGAACCTTATCAAGCTTATAGATTCAACTAGCAGTTTATAGGCAATACTGAGGAAAGAAGAAAACAACATGTTAAACTATATCACAAACAGGCAGACAGTGAAATCTAGACTGTGGGAAACTATAGAGCAACCAGTTTGGTTTTTCCAACAACTAGCAAGAAAAAGAAAAATGAGATGATGGTGGAACCCATGTATTTGGACAATTGGCACAATTTATATATGACACTTATTGGACCACTAGAAATTTGAACGATGGGTATTTGTCAGGAATTACTGTTAATAGTTTTATGGTTATGCTAGTGTTATAAACTGAAATCTTTACACATGAGATGTGTGGAATTTCTTTTAAGGCAATATTGAGGGGAACAATGGGTGCAAAATATACATGAAACATGATTATTATTGAAGACAGATGATGGGGACATGGTATTATGTTGCATTTTTCTATCTACTTCTGGATATTGAAAATTTTTCATAGTAAAAAGTTTAAGAAGAACAAATGTGCACCACTCCTTGTGCCTTATCAGTTTCCTCCATCTTCTCTTAAATTTTCTTTTTTTTTTTTTTTTGAGACGGAGTTTCACTCTTGTTGCCCAGGCTGAAGTGCAGTGGCGTAATCTAGGCTCACTGCAACCTCTGCCTCCCTCTGCTGTTTTGCTTCCTGGTTGCTTTCTTAGCCTGTTCCAGGTTCAAACAATTCTCTAGCCTCGGCCTCACAAGTAGCTGGGACTACAGTGTGCCACCATGCCCAGCTAATTTTGTATTTTTAGTAGAGACAGAGTTTCACCATGTTGGTCAGGCTGGTCTTGAACTCCCGATCTGCCTGCCTCGACCTCCCAAAGTGCTGGGTTTACAGGCATGAGCCACCGTGCCCGGCCTCTCTTAAATTTTCATACCCTAATGCCTACTTCAAGGCTACCACACAGAATGGGGCAAGAACCACCACCCCCTGATCTCACTCTGGACTTGCTCATGCTGTGATCTGGCAGAACATTGGTAGTGTGAGGGTCAGCAGTTGCTCCCCTTATGGCCAACATGGTATTTCTTTGGCTATAATGTCTATGATTATGATAACAAAAATATCTCAAATTATATTCAATACTCTGAAATAACATTAATGAAAAATGCTGAAATTAAACATTTTGGCGCCAGTCATTTTCAAATTGAAGGCCTGTTCAATCAAATGGTTAGGTTTAGGCCATCAAAAGGGTACTGTGTAGAAACAGGCTCTAAAGCATTTCAGAAGAATCCACGAGTGCATAAGGACACTTGAGGAAAGAAAGAGAAATGTGGGGAAACTCTGCTTTACAACTGGTCAGCCAAAACAAGTAGAAAAAGAATGCCACGATTTTGTAGCCCTCTTTTGACCCCCAGTTATAAATGATTTGGGCAAAGATTTTCCATGAATACTAAAACCTCAGTGAAAAGTTCTTAGGGAACAGGATATACACAAGGTCTCAAATTATTGCCTCACAGACTACTTATTGATTACAAAAAGAATACTGTACTTTGACAGCAAAGATCTCTGAAAGCCATCACGCATTAACCAGGTGATCAAACGTGGCGTCGCCAGCAAGTGGAACCCCCTGACATCATATGACTCCTGACGAGCTGCAGTTAAGCAGCAGACATCGCCACCGCCGTGGATGTCCTGCCAAAAATGTTTCTCCTGAATTTACTCATGAGGAAATAAGACAATATATTAGAGACATGAAGGTTATATGGGTGCTTTTGGTATTGTTCTTCCAGATTTTCTCTAACTTTGAAATTTTAAAAATACAAAAGTCTTGAGTTAAAATCAATTCATCTCTCCAAAAGTGTGGCAAAAGTCAAAGCAGAATTCTACCTGATCCTCCACTGACCCAAAGCTGTATCCTCCGTGACCTCTATTTTGTCACAGTGCTGAACAATATAGCTTTTTCCTGTCTCCATTAAGCCAAGACACTGAAAAGCAGCGGAAAGCAAAGTATAGCTGACAAAGCAGGTCTACTGGCTCCAGAAGTAACTTCAAATCTGGAAGCAAACCCTAAGCTTTCAAAACTTAATTTTTCATCTTTAAAAGTTTTTAAAGTTGGCTGGGCACAGTGGTTCACACCTGTAATCCCAGCACTTTGGAAGGCAGAGGCGGGAGGATCACAAGGTCAGGAGTTCCAGACTAGCCTAACCAACATGGTGAAACCCCATCTGTACTAAAAATACAAAAACTAGCCGGGCGTGGTGGTGTGTGCCTGTAATCCCAGCTACTCAGGAGGCTGAGGCAGGAGAATCGCTTGAACCCGGGACGCAGAGGTTGAGTGAGCCGAGATCACTCCACTGCACTCCAGCCTGGTGACAGTGCGAGACTCTGTCTCAAAAAAAAAAAAAAAGTTTTAAAGTCCATTACACCTTTTCAACCTGAAAACAAAAAACAAAAAAACAAAACAAAACAAAAAAACAGGTACGTGGGAGGCTGAGGCAGGAGAATCGCTTGAACCTGGGAGGCGGAGGTTGCAGTGAGCTGAGATTGTGCCACTGCACTCCAACTTGGGCTACAGAGTGAGACTCTGTCTCAAAAAACAACAACAACAAACAAAAACAAAAACAAATAGTATATTTTCATTCTTTAGGAATATTTAAAGATCTATAACATATTAAGTATAGGTTCTTTTTTTTTTTCTAATTTTCTGGTATTTTTAGTGGAGACGCAGTTTCACCGTGTTAGCCAGGATGGTCTCGATCTCCTGACCTCGTGATCCGCCCGCCTCAGCCTCCCAAAGTGCTGGGATTACAGGCTTTAGCCACCGCTCTCGGCCTAAGTGTAGGTTCTTAATGAAGCATTTCTTATATACGAAGGAACTTGAATTTCAATTTTGAAGTCATGGGGAAAGTAAGTCCAACAAAGGGTGACAGCATTTTTTATTTTGTTTTATTGGAATAGCAGGTCAAAATTTGGTTAAATTTGACTTTGGCCACACTTTTGAAGAGATGAATTGATTTTAACTTATATTTGACTTATATTTCATGTGTTTGAATAAACAGATTTATCCAACTATAGAATCCAATGAAAGATTATATTTCACGTAGTTCTTCCATTTTTCAAAAGCACTTGTTCAGATCATTTTTCTCATTCTTGAATGTCTGCATTTGAAGAAAAAACAAGCTGGGGGCATGGTGGCGTACACCTGTAGTCCCAGCTACTCAGGAAGGTAAGGCAGGAGGATCATTTGAGCCCAGGAGTTCGAGGCTTCGGTGAGCTATAATCATGCCTGTGAATACCCAATGCACTCCAGCCTTGGAAACATAGCAAGACCTCATCTCTAAAAAAAAAAATAAACAAAGGAATAACAAAATGTAGAACAACACTGAGCTGTATTCCCTGTCCTCCAGAAAAAGGGATAACACCCACAGTAAAGGGCAAAATTTAAAAAAAGTCCTAAGCCTATTATTTACGTTTTGTATAGTGAAAAGTTGTGTTTAGTGAAGGAGCCATCCTGTGGTGCGCCAGTGTTCAATTATATACCAAATCCCCAACACTTCCAGATGGTGACACCCGCCAACTCCCTTGTTCTCATATATATTAAAGGCTTAATATAAAATTAGATTGTACTCCCATTAGGTATGCTTCTTTTATCTTAGTATTAATAAATTTTAACCAAGGACTGTGATATCATGACTAGAAGCTTGGAATCTGCAGCCTCACTTGGAACTGCAACCTCATTGTCTAGGAAGGGGAGAGGGATTGGAGAATAAGTTCATAATTGATCATACCCACAAGATGAGGCTTCCATCAAAACCTCTGAATTTTCAGGTTGGTAAACACGTGGAGGTGTCTGGAGGGTGGTGAGCCAGGAGAGGGCACAGAAGCTCCCAGCACCTTCCCCCTTACCTTGCCCTATGCATCACTTCCACCTGGTTGTTCATCTGCAGCCCCTGCAGTATCTTTATAATAAAAGGATAAATGTAAGTAAAGTGTTCCCCTGAGCGGCCCTAGCAAATTATGGAACCCAAGAAGAGGGACAGTGGGAACCCCAATTTACAACCAGTCGGTCAGAAGCACAGGTCACAACCTGGGAATTGCAATTCGCAACTGTCACTAACACAAAGGCAGAGCAAGCAGAGAAAGGGAATAAAGCATATAAAAGGTTCTCAACATGGAGCGCTTTCAAAAAATATACTTCCTGGGATCCACCTCAGACTAGTCCTACTGGAACTTATGAGATTAAACTCCTGACACTAAAATGTCTTCAAAAGATTCCCAGCTGATTCCTCTAAGCATCCAGGGGTAAGGGCCACTGATAGAAACACAAAGGTTAAAAGAGGAGCGAGGAGGCAAAAAGACCAAGTGTTATTCATGATTACCAAGTTCTGTATTAAAGTCTCACATTTTCCATTTAAACTACACTCTTAAACATAGTACCCTCTACTGGTCAGGAAGGGCATCTATTTCCTAGGTTTAAGGTACAGAAGAAATCTCCAACTTCCTTATTATTAAAGAGAATATATGTAGAAGCAATTAGTGAATCTTTGTTATTTCTACATTTGCTTATTAAGTATAAAGTGGGTTGGAGAACACTGTGTTAGCAAAGACGATTCTAAACTTAATAGTCAAGAGCAAGATATCTATTTTAAAAATGTGTAATTGGCCAGGTGCAATGGCTCATGCCTGTAATCCTGGCACTTTGGGGAGGCCGAGGCAGGAGGATCACTAGAGGCCAGGAGTTCAAAACCTGTCTGGGCTATAGCGAGACTCCATCTCCACAAAAAAATAAAAAATTAGCCAGGCTTGGAGGTACACCCCTGTACTCCCAGCTACTTGGGAGGCTGAAATGGGAGAATTGCTTGAGCCTGGTCAGTCTCAGCTGCAGTGAACCATGATCTCGCCACCGTACTCCAGCCTGGGTGACAGTGAGACCTCTCAAAAAAAAATTTAAGTGTACTTGACTTTTCTCAAGGTTTGTCACCTTTAGCAACTACTGACATTTTGAACCAAATGATCTTGGTTGCAGAGTGCAAACTCTGTATGTAGATGGTTTTAGAATGTTCATAAGTTTTTTAAAGACATAGAATGCTACTGTACAAATATAAATTGTGAGTTTTAAATTCATTTCCCTTTAGTGTCTTCAACTAGTTACAAGACCATAAATTGTGCTGATGTTCCGTGCACTGTAGGATCTTTAGCTGTATTCCTGGCTTCTACCCACTAAATGCCAGTAGCAGCCCACCCCCAAAGTTGTGACTCCAAAAATGTCTCTAGACATTGCCAAATGTTTCAGATCAGTAATTTATCTAATCAAAGATGCTCCCAAGAAATTGATAATCAAAATATACTTTTAATTGTAAAAGATGACTCATTCACTAATGTTCTAAAAATGTAAATTTGTATATACCAATTTCATACAGAATATCTTATGGTATGTTGTAATATATAAATTAACAACATGAAAAAATGAGTTTTCTTTAACAGTGTTGCTTGGTAATACATTAATTACATAGTAAGTCTATGAAGTAAAAGTTTAACCTACATCTACCGGTTGCTTTAATTCTTCACTTAAAGACCAGACCAAAATCAAAACCTTGGAACTTCTACTTTTCAACGCTGAATCAAAGAATAGCTATAACCCTAAAACAGCACTGATACAGTAAATATTATTCTTATGAGTGTTAATGGATGATACTGATATATCTCATATTGTACTCAATTTGAAGAGTTGCCACTGAAATCAATTAAAAATGTTTATTCTGAAAGATGCTACTACAAAGTTTACAAACTCAAATGCTTATTCAAACTAAGTTTACAGAAAACTTAGAAAACAGGTTGAACTGAAACCTGTAGATCATTTTATAATATTCATGAGCAACATTTTTTTTAAATACAAAGCCTATTGTTTTAATATAATTTAAGAGCTTTAATATGATCCCCCTTTAGTGCTTTTAACTGTCACATGGCTGTAAACCAAAGATGCCCCCAAATTTTAAATGATCACTGATACTACTTGAGCAGAAGTTCTCAGGTGTCAGTACTTTTAATGTTGTGTACATCAAATTACAGTACAAAGATGACTATAAACAAGATGCAGCCCTCAGTTTCCATGAACAGCACACTATTACAGTAAACCGAGTTTATATTCCACCATCAAGTGTGGCTCTCCCATGACTTCACTTTGTGATGGATCTGAAAGCAAACAAAAACAAACATTTTAAAAGACTCTCAAAAAAGAGATAAATTCAATGATTCCGCTTACACGAGAATCCAGAACAGTCAAAACTAACCTAAAGTTATAGAAAACAAACTAGTGATTGCCTGGGGCTGGAGTGGGGTGACTGACCGCAAAGGGACTAAGAGAACTTTGTGAGGCAATGAAAACATTTTACTCCTTTATTTAGGAGACCCGGCTGTACGTTGATTAAAACTCACAGAACTGTTCACTTAAGAACAGGTGTACTCTATTGTATGCCAATAATATCTCAAAATAGTAGATTTAAAAAGAAAAAAAGATTGACACAGTTTTCTTTTTTCAAAGTTCTTAAGTTTTCTAGTGTTCTAGTGGCTTCCCACATGACTGGAAACAATCTCTTAATTCACAAAAACGTTTTATCTGTATTGTCTTCTGATCTGTTGTATACACACAAATGTAACTAAGAATTCTTAAAAAAGAAAACCTTTAAAAATCGTCACTTTTATGTTTACAGATGAGTCAGACCAAAGTCTTATTTTAACCGTGTTCATACACCTAAAAGAACTTTTAAAATTATTACCAAGAGTAAGCTTCCTAAAGACAGAACCTTTTTCTTTGTCCTCTACTCCTCAACATAGGATTAGAAACAGAATAAAAACCTAATGAACTAAACCATAAAATCACTTTGTAAGAATGAATAACGCTGCACATAATAATGACGGCTACCGACAGGAACGAACAGTTCAGTGAAACCAATGTGGATGTTTCCTCACTGGACCTCCTAAGAGACTGGAGATTAATAAATTGCTGTGTATATAAAAGGCACTCAAAACCTCAACTTAAAAAAAAAGGCAATGCCAACTATTTTTTTTACTATATATGTTAATATTTGTAGAAAGACACGTAGAAGTCTGGAAGGACAGACTAAACCAAACTAAAACAGCAGGAAATTAGGGAACAAGAAAAATGGGATTGAGAGTCATTACAGAAAATCTAAGTTTCAATGGAATATTTCAAATTTTTGCACAAAGAATATACTCATTTATGTAACTAAACTTTCTTCCACACCATGCTTTTTAAAGCTTCTTTAATAAAATGCATTTATTAAATAAATCACTTACACCAAAAGACAGCACATGATGTAAGCAAGGCACTGGTGGGAGACGGGTTTTGCACCTGCTGTACCAAGAGCTTGCCATGAGACTCTGAGTGAGGACTGAGCCTCTGTGAGCTTCCATTTACTCATATTCCAGTTAGGGGATTAGAGTACATGAAAGTCCCCTTCCAGCATTAAGAAAAAGTACATTTTTGATTTTACTAGTGTCCTTATATGTCCTTCCTAATCTTGTAAAATGTACAGGATTAACTTGCCTAAGCACTTCGCTGATAAGCAGGCAAAAATGTCATCATCTCCAATACTGTTATAGTCTTTACACAGTATTTAGATTAACAAGCTACTCTCTGATTACAGACTTAACACTGTGTTTTGTGTCAAAGGTGGTAAGAATGTGGTCAACAAGACCTTTAACTATGGATCAAGCACCCTATCAGGTACTGGGAACACAACAGTTAACAAGAAAAAATCTCCAGCTCTTCTTTAAGTTGGACAAATAATAAGTAAGAAAAACATCAGATAAGTGTTATGCAAAGAATTAATATAAGGCAGGGTGACAGAGCAGGGACTACTTTAGATTACGTAGTTGATATGGTTTGGATGTTTGTCCCCTCCAAATCTCACGTTGAAATGTGATTCCCAGTGTTGAAGGTGGGCCCTGGAGAGAGGTAACTGGATCATGGGGTTGAATAACTCATGGTTTAGCTCCACCCCCCTGGATAAGTGAGTTCTTGTTCTGAGTTCACACAAGTTCTGGTTGTTTAAAGCTGTGTGGCAGCCCCCTCTCACTCTCTTGCTCCTTCTCGCCATATAGTTCACTGGCTCCCCCTTTGTCTTCTGCCACGATTGTAAGCTTCCTGAGGCCCTTACCAGAAGCAGACAGCAGCACTATGCTTCCTGTACAGCCTGAGGAACCATAGGCCAAAGAAATACCAGCTTCAGGTATTTCTTTATAGCAATGCAAGAATAGACTAACAGTAGTTAATGGAGGACTCTCTGAAAAAGTAATACTTAGGTTGGGATCTGAAAAATGAGGGTAAACTATTTGAAGCAGAAAGGAACAGCTAATTCAGGTCCCTAAGGTGAAGCCCTAAGTTATCCATATATTATGCAGTCACAGTTCCCACAAGCAAAAAACTACCCCAAATACAGTGGTCTCATTGTGATAAAAATCATCTACCTGGCCGGGCGTGGTGGCTAACGCCTGTAATCCCAGCACTTTGGGAGGCTGAGGTGGGTGGACTACCGGAGGTCAGGAGTTTGAGACCAGCCTGACCAAGATGGTGAAACCCTGACTCTACTAAAGTACAAAATTAGGCGGGCGTGGTGGTGGGCACCTATAATCCCAGCTACTTGGGAGGCTGAGGCAGGAGAATCGCTTGAACCCGGGAGGTTGGAGATTGCAGTGAGTCGAGATCGCGCCACTGCACTCCAGCCTGGGTGACAGAGGAAGACTCTGTCTCAAAAAAAAAAAAAAAAAAATCTCCCTAAACAGGTGATTCTTCCTAATAGCTACCTTAGAGAGACACAAGGAATGAATTTTAAAAGATGCCCACAAGATAGCAAGTGGTTTATTTTTTTATTTTTTTGAGACAGGGTCTCACTCTGTTGCCCAGGCTAGAAGTACACTGGTATGATCACTGCTCACTTTGGCCTCAAATTCCTGGGCTCAAGTGATCCTCCTGCCTCAGCCTCCCGAGTACCTGGGACTATAGCCACACACCACTATGCCCAATTAATTTTTAAAAACATTTTTGTAGAGACAGGGTCTCATCTTACCCAGGCTGGTCTCAAACTCCTCAACTGAACTGATCCTCCCACCTCTGCCTCCCAAAGTGCTGGGATTATGGATGTGAGCCACCACACCTGGCCAGCTAGTGACTTTTGTTTTTGAGACAGAGTCTCGCTCTGTCGCCCAGGCTGGAGGGCAGTGGCGTGATCTCTGCTCACTGCAAGCTCCACCGCCTCCTGGGTTCACACCATTCTCCTGCCTCAGCCTCCCAACTAGCTGGGACTACAGGCGCCCACCACCACGCCCAGCTATTTTTTTTGTATTTTTAGTAGAGACAGGGTTTCACTGTGTTCGCCAGGATGGTCTAGATCTCCTGACCTCGTGATCTGTCAACCTCAGCCTCCCAAAGTGTTGAGACTACAGGCGTGAGCCACCGTGCCCGGCCGCTAGTGACCTTTTTAAACATGGAATTCCATCACATTACATCCTTACTTAAAACTGCTCAATGGCCTTCTGCTGCATTCTGAAGAAATTCTAAACTTCTTTTCGTGGTCTGTAGGCCCCGGTTCATCTGTTCCTTGCTTAGCTTTTTGATCTCAACCTTATTCTATTCTCTACTTTACTCAAAACATGTCAGCTATACGGACCTTCTGAAAGTGCTGAGAGACAGTTCTCTATCGGTCTCTCCATTCTGCAAGCTGGGAGCAGACGCATCAACTGCCTCTGTTCTAGGCTATGTTTCCAAAGCCGTTTCAGCCTCAGAAGACAAAGCAGCACAGGACAGGCAGGGTGACTGCCAGTTATAAGGCTGAGGTGGCCTGAACTTGGAGTTCCTTTCCTCTAACATAACACACTCAATGTACAAGGCATCCCCTTACCCTCTTCTTAGCTGCCCCATAGGAAGTGGGGCTAAGGGAACCAAAAGAAATGCTGATACTCTGGCTACGCTATTGCTACAAGTAAGAAACTGTCCTTTAGGAGTCTCTTGTCTTCTGCTAGCATTCGTGAATTCATGGCAGGTTAACAAGTTAGCTTGAAAGTAGAGTAAGATCTCAAACTGTTCAGAGTTCTTCAGCTGTTCTCAGGTTACAGACCCTGCACATACTGATCTCTTCTGTCTGAAATATTCTCCCTCTACTTCTAGGTCAATGATTTCATGTTTCTTTCAGGAATCAACTTATGTGTTATATTCCCAGAGGTATGTGCCCTCCCAACCCAAAAACATCCTTTTTCTTCCTAGAATTATCAAATTGTATATTTGTGTTAATGTGTTTATCTCCATTTGAAAGCACAGATATTTGTTTTGTTCACAGTTGTATATTCAGAGCCTAGCCCAGTGCCTGACACATAATATTTGACTGACTAGCTAAATGTTCCTAAGTCCCTCTCCCTTTCTTTATACAGAATTACAGAAGCAGATTTTTAAATGAACGCTTTTATAACTAAAGACTTGAACTATATCACCTTAGTAGTTTTAAAGAAGGTCTAAGTTCAATGTAAAAGCTTAAGAATCCCAGCTTTTCCTGCATCGAAAATGCTCCCTCAGGGAAGATTCTCAAAGGAGGCTCACTAGACTTCTGTTATGTCCACAGCATTTCCTTACCGGACATCAGCAGCCAAGCAAAACTAATAAAACTTAATCCTGTTGGATATTTTTGTTTCTCCTGCACTGCTGGGGCACAGCGAGCAGAGGCAGCATTGGACAGGATTGTATTTATTTATCTTCCTCAGGACCAGAAAAAATAGAGGATGCTGCATGTATTGTTCTTACTTAAATTCATTTACAATTATTCAGGGAATTTTATTTAAAATAACAGATTTGGCCAGGTGCAGTGGCTCACACCTGTAATCTCAGCACTTTGAGAGGCCAAGGCGGGCAGATCACAAGGTGAGGAGTTCGAGACCAGCCTGGCCAACATGGTGAAACTCCGTATCTACTAAAAATAAAAAAATTAGCCGGGTGTGGTGGTGGGCAC
>NW_012115766.1:5102415-5126404 GCF_000951035.1 Colobus angolensis palliatus
TAAGCCAAGATTCAGCCTTAGGTCGCTCTGATTTAAAACCATACTTTTTAAGAGCTTTATCTTTGGAAAACGAGTAGCTTCCAGAATGACTTAGCCAAATACAATTGATGGCATTGGCAGAATTTATCTTATTATTATTTTTTTTGGAGATGGAGTTTTGCTCTTGTCGCCCAGGCTGGAGTGCAATACTGTGATTCTGGCTCACTACAACCTCTGCCCTCCTGGGTTCAAGCAATTCTCCTGCTTCAGCCTCCCAAGTAGCTGGGATTACGGGTGTGTGCCACCACGCCCAGCTGATTTTTGTATTTTTAGTAGAGATGGGGTTTCAACATGTTGGTCAGGCTGATCTCAAACTCTTGACCTCAGGTGATCCACCCTGCCTCGGCCTCCCAAAGTGCTGGGATTACAGGCATGAGCCAGCCACCCCCCATGGCCAATAGAATTTATTAAAAAAGACAATTTAGCTAGGTCAGAGAAAGGAATCCACACCAGTAGGAGGAATGTGTGCAAATGCCTAACAGTGAAAGAACCTAATGAATTAGGAAACTGCAAGTAGTTTAAGAGGATATGAAGTGTGGTGGGAAGCAAGAAGCCAATTCACGGACAGAGCCACACGAAGGCGTTGGGTTTTATTTTTATTTTGAGGGTAAAGTGAGGAGAGTGACATAATCAAATCTGTGTTTTACAAAGATTATTCTGACTAGAGTGTTAACAAGGATTGGAGGGGCAGCAGGGATGAGTGCTGCAGTAATCCAGATGAAGTCTGGCAGGGGCAAGAACTAACGTAGCAGCAATGGTGGAGAGAGCAAGTAATAAACTAAATGAATGATTTCGGGGAGCAGGGGAGGAGGTTAGGGTGGGTGCTAGGTGACATAACCAAGGCTAATTATCCAATTTCTGCCTTAGGCAGAACCTATTCATATGGGATAAGGAGTATGTGGGGGATTATGAGTTATTCTGTACTTGTCCATGTAAAACTGGAGATGCCTGTGGGACTTCCAATTGGAAAAGTTTATAGGCTTATAGCTCATGAAAATTGTAACTTGGGGGTCATCAACATATTTTATGTTTTGAGATGGTGTCTCACTCTGTCACCCAGGCTGGAGTGCAGTGGCACGATCTCAGCTCACTGCAACCTCCAACTCCCGGGCTCAAATGATCCTCCCACCTCAGCCGCCTGAGTAGCTGGGACTATAGGTGTGCACCACCAAGGCTGGCACATTTGTTCTATTTTTTTTTTTGTAGAGATGGGGTTTTGCCATGTTGCCCAGGCTGGTCTCGACGGCCTGAGCTCGAGCGGTCCGCCCACCTTGGCCTCCCAAACTGCTGGGATCACAGGCTTGAGGCACCAGGCCCAGTTGGAATCATCAACATATAATTGATAACTAAAGCAACAAGTAGGAAACAGGGTGAGGAAAGGACTAGAGATGGGGCACTAACAAAACTGGCATTTTGGGAAACAGACAAAACGAATGGAACCTACACAGAGACACCTGAGAATAAGGATTCAGAAAGAAGGACATCAGGAAAGTGTGGTGTTCTAAAAGCCAAGGAGCTGAGAGGATAGCTTGAGGCCAGGAGTTTAAGACCAGCCTAGGCAACGTAGCAAGAGCCCGTTTCTACAAATAATGATAATAATGTTAAAAACTAGCCAGGCAAGGTAGCACGTGACTGTAGTCCCTGCTACTCAGGAGACTGAGGCAAGAGGATTGCTTGAGCCCAGGAGTTCGAGGCTGCAGTGAGCTATGATCATACCACTGCACTTCAGCCTGGATGACAGAATGAAACCATCTCAAAAAAATAAATACAAAGTAAAAAAGCAAAAGCCAAGGGAAAGAGGAAGAAGCCATTATTAGTGTCAAATACTACAGGGAGATCAAGTAAAGTGAAGGTAAAAATGTCCACATTGTTCAGGAGCAGCTTCAATGGTGTCATGGGAGACAGAAATAGTGGCTTAAATAAATAGGAGGGAAAGGAGTACAGAAAGCAAATGTAGACAACTTTTCAAGAAGCAAAAGCACACTCAATGAGACAAGTTACTATAAAGGAATTTGAAATTGATACAATTTTTTTTTGTTTTAAAAGACAACAGAGGTTAAAATGCTACTGCTGAGACAGGGCAATCAGAGAGAGGTTGAAGATACCAGCTTTAGAAAGGATCACTGATAAAGGAATTTTCCTGAAGTAATGTAACAGGATATTATCCAAAGCACAGGTAGGAGGGCAGTTCTTAAAAAACTGGAAGGATATTTTCCAAGTACTTATTCCTTAGCAACAGGTATATCCAACTACATACAAATTGTATACTTGACACCTCCACTTGGATATTCTTAGAGCGATCTCAAATTCAATGTAATCCCTTAAAAAAAACAAAAAAAAGAAAAACAAAACAAAACAAAACCAGAAAAACATGAAAGCAGATGCAGTTAGTTTTCAGACACTGAGCCTGTAATTTGAAGTCTTCCATTTAATGACTTCTTTTTTCCCTCTATGAAGTAGAAATCAAGGTCATATCCTAAAAAGGGAGAGGGAAGTAGAACAGGCTGTAAGGCAGATAAGGTATAAATAGCTGTTATGAAAACAGAAGAGTCCTCATGAATGATATCGACACATATGTAACAGAGATCCATCAACTCACCTGCTGCACTGCCTTGAATTCCATCTGTAATTTTAGTGGAGCAAATAGACCCTGAATGTTTCTCAGTGTGGAAAAATTCATTTTATCTTGGTTGAGCTGGAACTACAAAAGACAATGTAATTTTAAACATTACACTCAATACTCTGCTTTCAAAACAATTAGCAAGTGGCATACATACAACACAATAGTTAGATGAAGAATTTTAATGTCCATACCTGTAATAAAAACTAAGTATTTTTAGTAATTTTTTCTGATAAACTTTAGACCACATATGTCTATATTTTATTTAGCATGCAGGTGTACTTTTACGAGTGTAAAATTACTACCAAAATTCCAAATTTATAAACGTAATAAATTAAGGAATGCGTCTCCTATTTCAAGAGTAGATTTACAATACATAATCATATTTTAGTGCTTTTGATTAAAAGTACTGCAAAACTAGCAAAGGCATAATTTGAGATCCAGAAAATGTCACATGCACTGACAAAAATAGTTAACTTCTAAGTATGAAGGTATATATTTAAAAGAATTCAGCAAAAGAAATAATCCAACCACTAAATCATCCTGTTAATTAAACTATAAACTCCACTTATTTCTGGCATTTGCCTTGGGGAAAAACAAACATCTCTCAAAAGTTTATTCAATTTGTATTGGGTAATAGTCAGTAATTTTTTTTCCTGGAATCATACTTTTACTAAGTACTGATATTACATTCAGGGAACTTTGACCATAACTTAATGTATTTCAGGCAAAATCAATCAATTTTACTCATGAATTCTAAATCAGTTTCCAAAAATGGCTCCTAAGGATAGTGAATGTGATATGCAAACAGACTGTAACAAAGATTTGTCTGAGCTAAGGTGATTATAATGAGGTAAAGTCACTTCTTGTCATCATTTTTTATTATATGCTACTCTCTTGATAACATTGTCTTCTAATAGTAATAAAAAAGGTAACTTTAATCAAAAATCTATTGAGAGATTAGCACCTACTTGGGACATGACTATGAAGTTTGAAAGTAAGGTGACTATCAAAATGCTTTTTAATTACTTTAGCTTGACATAGCACATTCTGACAGATGGTCCTTAGGGAAAACCTGCAGTATTTTATTATGGGTGTATGATCTGAAGTTCTAAGTGAAGGGTTTGCTTTAAATATTGGTCTATCCTCGTAATACAATTTTATTTTAAGAGACGGGGCCGGGCGCGGTGGCTCAAGCCTGTAATCCCAGCACTTTGGGAGGCCGAGACAGGCAGATCACGAGGTCAGGAGATCGAGACCATCCTGGCTAACACGGTGAAACCCCGTCTCTACTAAAAAATACAAAAAACTAGCCGGGCAAGGTGGCGGGCGCCTGTAGTCCCAGCTACTTGGGAGGCTGAGGCAGAATGGCGTAAACCCGGGAGGCGGAGCTTGCAGTGAGCTGAGATCTGGCCATTGCACTCCAGCCCGGGCGACAGAGCAAGACTCCGTCTCAAAAAAAAAAAAAAAAAAAAAAAGAGACGGGTCTTGCTATGTGGCTGGAGCACAGTGGCTATTCACAGGCATAATCATAGAGCACTACAGCCTGGAATTACCAGGCCCAAGCAATCCTCTGCCTCAGCCTCCCACGCAGCTGGGACTACAGGCACACCCCACCACACCCAGCAGTAAATGTAATTTTATGTACAGAAATTCAAAATTCAATGTATGTAAATTTTGATGAATATAGCCATCTTGTAATGTGATATTAATACTATAATTATCAATCAACATGTAAGTTAGCAACCGTGTGCAAAATTAGGCTCTGTGGCAACACACAACACAACAAAACTGAACAGTCTGCCTTGGAGAAGACTATAATCCAGTTTGGAAGACATATGTATAGATCAGGGCTTGTCAACCCTCCACACTACTGATTTCTTGGGCCAGATAATTCTTCACTGTGGCGGGCTGTCCTGAGCACTGTACGATGTTTGGCAGCATCCCTGGCCTCTACCCAATAGATGCCAGTATTATATCTCCCCACCCCCACCGCACCACTTGTGACAACCTAAAATGTCCTCAGACTTTGCCAACTGTTCCCTCGTAGGGGGCAGGAGGACGATCCTCCCCTAGTTGAGAACCACTGGTACAAATGATGATGGTCATCTTCCCTTACTATTACCACTCAAGCTCCCAATCATGCAGAGCTACTAGAGGCCAGCAATATGCCACGGATGGGCTATTACTAACTCCAGATGAGAAGACTAAGGCTTAAAGAAAATCAAGCAATATGCCTCAAGTTTACTTAGCAAAGTGGAATGCCCAAATAGTTCAACTCCACAATCCATGCTAAAGGATTTATAATAGTAAGTGTCACATAAAGAGTGCGACTGCCATTAGCTGGTTAAATGATTAAAGAAGAGACACAGTAGATATAAGTCAAGTCTCAAAAAGATCTCTGAAGTTTCTAGATTCTTCACAGTTCCGGCCAGTCTCACTCAGATTTGTCAGTTTCTCTTAACATGTATTGCTTAGAACTAAACCAATATTCCAAATCTAATAGCCAAACTAATACATAGGAAAATAAAATAATCTCCCTTGATTTGAGCCCCATGTTATTAACAAAGCCCAAGACTGCATTAACCTTTCTTTTTAGTAACTAATGTAATCTACTGGCTTATACTGAGTATACAGCCAATTAAAATAGTCAAGTTTTACACAGCAAGTCACTTTACCCTGCCCAAAGGTGTAGAATTCATTTTTCAAATCCAAATGCAGAACTTCACACTCACCTCTATAAATGTTTTTCTTAAATTTTGGTCTAGACTTTGGTCTATTTTATCATCATGATATAGTTCCATTATTCACCAGAATGAACTATCCTTCTCAACCTTTTTTCCAAAAACTTGATCTACATTCTTTCTTTGGCTGCCCACAAGTCCTTGAAAAATACTTATCCCTCCTATGTGTCCATCGGAGTGCCTAAGATGTAGACAGAGGCCAGAAAGTCCTGTCGAAACATTCCCTCCAAACTGACTACTTCTTAGTCACTGCTCTCTGGGTAGTTATCCGCCTCAAATATTTCACCCTACATTACTTTCACTTGGTTCATAATCCGCCCTATAACCCTCAACCTTATCCCTTGTCAGGTAACTTGATCCCTTGACTGACCCATTTGGCAATTTAGTAAAAGAGTGAACTAAAATTAATTTGCTGAGTTCATTCAGATGCTGATGATCACCGCTTAAACTTTATTACATGCTCACAGCTCACTCAACAGTCCACGTAAGAAACAGTTTCAGGGATCAGTGTTATCATAGACAATCTTATTTTTCAGTAAGATCCTTTATACAAAAATGGAATATGTATCCATCTACAAGCAATTATCATTTCTCCCATTAGTTCTCAAAGATGATCAACTGTGCTTTTTAATCATGCTTACATACTTTTAAGTATACTCTGGGTTGTCAACTTCTGCACCTGAAACCTGAATTCACTTAAATTGACTAGGAACTTTTTTATTTTTCTCATCTAATTTGAACTTCAATTTCATAATTACATTTTGTTCTACTCTTTCTTATAGGAAGATCTATGCTCTTATTAGAAAGTAAAAGAAACAAACAAACAAAAAATACAGACCAGTTTTCTGTTACCTAATGACTGCATCATCTTCCCCAAGTAGTCAGAAACTTTTTTCTTCTTCCTCTAAATGTTTATTTAAGACTCCATTAAGTTGTGTTTTGGACATGTATACATGCTATCCTCTCTTTAGGAGTAAACTTTCTGATCTAAAACTCTTCAAAAGTCCCTCTTCTTCTATAACGCCTTCCACAAAAGCCCTAAGCACAGGTGGCTGTCCCATCCTTGGTCTTCTCTAGCATTTTACGAAGTCTTCTCCTACCCACTGCTTGTCTTCCTCATTAAATTTTAAGTTATTTAAGGATGGGGATTATGTCATATTCATCGAAGTACCTACTGTGCCTAGTGGCTGTATCCTACAGTAACTCGGAGACGCAGGGCTTGAGAAAGAGGTCAAAACTAGAGATACAAACTTGGAAGTCAACAGCAAAAATGGCAGGAAAAAATATAAAAGAAACAGCATTATTAAAAGAGAAAACTCCTGTGAGAGGAATGGAGAAGTGGATCACCCTTTGGAGATATACATTAAAAAGGCAGGGAAGGATGCATAGAAAGGGAGCTTTAGAAGAGCAGTATAACTTTTAAGTCTATCCTACAAGGGGTTTGAAAATAAGGCCTCATATTCTTCATGGGCAAATCCTCAGTACCAAAATTGTTTTAATAAAATGAAACCAATATTACTAAAAGTATTCATCTATTGGAAGATAAAAATAAGGACACAATAATATACTTACATTTTTTTCTGATAATTCAAGAGGATGACTAGGCAAAAGTTCATTTTTCACACAAGAAAAACTGAAAGGAAATTTAAAAAAAAAACATTTAAAGGAGATTAAATATCACTCAATACCCACAGCTCAAAATCGTATCTATAAAGGGATGGCATGAGAGAGTTTTTTGGGGTAACAAAACTGTTCTGTATCTTCACTGTGGTGACAGTCATACGAATTGATAAATGTGCTAAGAATTCATAGATCCATACACCAAAAGGAGAAAAAAAAAGTACTATATGATAATTTAAGAATGTATCCATTATAGAAATTGGTGGTCAAGACTTCAATCACTAGGGAAAACCTGCCAAAATCTGGTGCTACATCTAGAAGAAATTTAATGAATGTATGTTTATTCCTCAAAGTAAGATAATAGACTATTATTAGGCCTATTTTATCTATAAGGACACCGAGACATTAATTACGTGATTTGTCCAAAGGCACACATCTAGTAAACAGCAGAGTCAGGATCCAAACCCAGGCCGACTGAATCCAGAGTTTAATCTCTCAACTGCTATGTTCTAGCACTTCCCAAAGAAAAGCGAATTACTCTAACAGTTAAGACAAGAAGGCAAATGGCTAAGTTATCAGTAGTAAAAAAAAAAAAATTTAAAAAATCCTACGAAATCATGCTAATGGGCACCCCAGTCTAGGAGGATGCCCTACGTTGAGAACCTACTACTTTGATGAGATACTTCTTCCACTACAGGAAATATCTAAGCCTCTTCCCCTCTGCACCCCATGTAAGGTATATTACTTGCCATCTGCCAACTAAATACACACGTATAGCCTCTCAAAATACTTAAAGACTATTGTGAAAAATAATTCACAGAAACACAACCAAATCAAAGTCATAATTCCCCCATATACCCTTTCCGAAGAAGATCATGACTTTCAAAAGGTCCACTTGCTGAAAGTTCAGTAACTGGAATCCTGTCCTTTAGCTCAGATCCAAGTCCCCTGGCATTCTACAACACAAATAAAAAACATTATTAAGTAGAAAAAAAATTTAAACACACACCTAAGCAGCTATGTCAAAAAATATTGTTTAAGTAGGAGACAGAAAAATAGGAGTCCCTCAAAGAGTCCTCAGACTAGACAATTACAGCAAGCCTTAAACATTATGATATGATAGAGACACACATGGTACAATGAAATAACAAATGTAAGAGTGGGAAGGATTCCCGAGGTGATCTCTGACTGCTGTCAGTTTGAAAGGCATTCCAGGAAAAAATAACATGAATAAAGCCATGAAAATATAAATGAACAAGCTTCAGGCAGTTTGAGATGAGTGGCTAAATGTATGTTTCCAGTGAGGCAGAAGTAAAGGCTGATGAAATACAAAAGTGAAATGTCTTACATGCAAAGAAATGTGGGTTTTATTCCGAAACCGACAGCCTCTGAAAGGTTATGGCATGACTGAATTTGTTTCCACTGGAAAAACCTCTCCCTTAGGTTAGAGTGTTTAACACAGAATAAAAAAGTTAAGGACAGCATCCTCAGGAATACTATTCCTTGAGGACAAGAAACAACAACAAAGAAATGGGATTAACAGACAGGATGGCTAAACAAAAGTAGTCAGAGAAGCTGGGAAAAAAAGGGAATTTCAGAAAATGTTTGGTTTCTATATGAAGATGGCACTACCTATAAAAACTATGTGTATCTAATTAGGATAGTATAAAACAAAACAAAAAAGACAGTGCATTTGGTATGGCGTATCATTACCCTACACCACTGTGAAATGCACAATCACCAGATATTTATTAGCCATTTATTATGTGTCAGGTACTCCACTACATACTGAAGATACATGTCTACCTCCCAGGGCTTCATCTTATGAAGATACATTAAACAAGCAAAGAAAACATGGTGTTACAACAGGCAAAGCAGGAGATGCTAACTTTATTTATTTATTTGCTTTTTCAGATAGGGTCTTGCTCTGTCATCCAGGCTGGCATACAGTCGAGCAATCACAGCTAACTGCAGCGTAGACTTCCCGGGCTCAAGAAATCCTCCTGCCTCAGCCTCTCAAGTAGCTGGGACTACAAGCGTGCAACACCACGCCTGGCTAATTTTTTTATTTTTTGTGGAGATAAGGTCTCAACTATGCTGGCCAGGCTAGTCTTGAACTCCTGTGCTCAAGCGATCTTCCTGCCTCAGCACCCCACAAAGTGCCGGAATTACAGGTGTCAGCCGCCACGCATGGCCCAAGATGCTAACTTTAAATCACTTGTTGCTCAAGTCCAATATCCCTGTGATTCTGCAGAAAAATGTAAAACAGCTACAGGTAGTTTAGTATCAAATTTTATATTATTCTAGGAGAAAATATTGTGAGAAGTCAGCTTTGAACTATTTCTTAATTCGTTTGTATATTTGATTTGGTCAGGTATTTTACCCTTTTCAGGGTTTCTTCATTACACCACTCTTGCCTAGCCTATCACGCAAGGATAACTTCAACAGCATTCTACTGGGTCTTGCTGCCTTTAGACTCACCCATTTTCCAGTTCTGCATACAAGGTTTTCCTCAAGCACGAAACCTCCTCCAACAAAACTGCTATAAAATCTTTGTTGGTTCATCAATGTGTGAAGCACAAACTTCAGACTCCTTAGCCTGGACCTAAAGAACCTGCATAATTGGTTCCAACTCCCCTACATACAAGAAGCCATGGCAGACGAGGAAAAGAATCTGGACGCTAGTGTGGACTGTCACTAACCTGCTTTGTGACTGCCAGCAAAGCACCAACCTCTCTGGCCTTGTTTACTCATGTGCACCAAGGAGCTGAACTCCTACCAGGACTACACATGCTCCTTGATTTATGATGGGGTTAATTCCCAATAAACCCATCTTAAATTGAAAATATCAACAGTCAAAAACACATTTAACACACCCAACCTACTAAATACCAGGCTTTAACCTAGCCTACCTTAAACGTGCTCAGAACACTTACACTAGCCTACAGTTGGCCAAAATCATCTAACACAAAGCCTACTTTATTAAAAAGTATTGGGTTATTTCATGTAATTTATTGAATACTGTACTGAAAGTGAAAAACAGAATGGCTGCATGGGTACTCAAATATGGCCTCTACTGACTGTGTATGGATTTCACCCCATCATAAAGTCAGAAGACTGTTGAACCACCACAGGTTGGGGACCTTCGGCAGAGCTGTGTGATTGTTGCTTTTCAAATGTATCTTCTATTACTTCCCTATATGAACATTCTCCTCCTTCTGGACTGCTTTATTGTAAAGTGACAAAAGGTTTCAATGCACAAAGAAAAGGTGAATTCTGACTTCTGGATTATCGTCATTTTTTCCAATTTCCTTCTGTAACATATCAGGATTAGTACTCACTGTTTCTAATAAAGGAAGGAGCCGAGAAAGGCAAATCTATGAAAACCTAACTATTAGTTATATTTGAAAGTGCCTATAAAACTTTTTAAACAATGATTAGCAGTATTTACCAACAGAAACTTTCTAGATTTGGATGGATGGCCTACCAGCAGTACCGATATCAGAGTCTGTGGCAATGGTGACTCAGTATTCTTCTCAAATATTACAACTTCTAAGTTAAAAAGAAAGAGAAAGTGGTGGGGAGGAGAGGGAAGGAGGAGATGTACTAACAATACTGACAAACGGAGAATAGCAACTGTCTGGTTTTTTCCCCTTTAACACCTAGCACACTACAAGCTCTCAAAAAAGTTTGTAGAGCAAAGCTGCGTTACACAAATGTGACCTATAGTTGTGGGTCGGTTACCAGGCAGTTACAGGGCGGGGACTGGGGGAGATGAGGAGTCTGAGGGCTCTGGGCTCTCAGAGGTTACCCCTCAAGGAAAGGGTCGGCGGCGCCACCCCACAGAACGTTGCACTTTCGCGGCTGCCTTTTCCACTTCTGCGCCAAGTAAGGGGAGGAGGTCTGGGCCTGCTGGGGTCTAAGGGATGGAAGGGCGCAAACCGAGCTAAGAGGAGCAGGATGAAGCCGAACCGCTGCTAGTGGGACCAGTGCCGCAGCCGGGTCCCGGCGACAGTCACGACCCACCCAAACCCCGTGACTGGACAGATTATGGCGCCCCAGGGCCGGCCTCAGCTCCATGCTGCCGCCGCCGCCGCCGCCACCCGGGGACAGGTTGGGAGGCTACTGCCTGTTTCTGCCGAGCCACGGTCCCGAGCCCGCGTGGAACTCCGGCCGCCCGGGTACCCACTCACCATCTTCAGCAGCTCTGCGAACAGCCTCTCTGCCCAGTTACCGTCAGTCGACCCCGCTGCTCACTTCCGTTTCCGAGGGCTGCCCCCCCACATCCGCCGGAAGTGCGTCCGTCCGGGCGAGGAAGGAAGGAGGGCGCGGGACGCTGGAGGGAGCTACGCGGGGCCGAGGCTCCCACGCTTGCAATCCCCAGGGACCGAGGGCCAAGGGCGCAGTAAGGGTGTGGGCTGGGAGGAGGGAGGGGTTGGGACGAGACGTGCCTGAGGGGAGGGAAGACAGGGACTCTGGTTTATTAATAAACATCTACCGTCTGTACGGCATTTTAAGATGTGCAGTGTGCTTTTGTAGGTACATCGCCTTATTCAACACAAAACCTCTCTGAGGTAGCTATTACATTTCACAAAAGGGTAAACGAGACATAGGTGATTTGAGTGATTTGCTTGAGATCGTTCGGCTAATGAAGCAAAATTGGGACACAAGGCTTTTGTCATTTTTTAAATACATATTATTCTGGTATGTTCCGAACCCTGTGCTGAGGCTAGGAATACAAAAAAGGACCAGGCTGGTGTGGCCTCTGGGCTAGAGGAGCATGGGTACTCCGGGGGCTGGAGGGGAGGGACGGGATGATAGAGACTACAAATTAAGTAAATGTGATCATGACCGACTTGTGTTGGTCTCTTTGAACTGCATATCAACACAATTCTAAGTGCTTACATCCTTTATCGCCTTTAATCTTTTCAATAACCTTACGAGTACAATTGACAGGTGAGGAAACTGAGACATGAAGGGGTTAAATAAATATGCCTAAGGACATATTTGAGTCTAGAATCCATGGTCATAACCCTATACTGTATTGTTCATACTGTATTGTTCAAATATAATATAATAAAACAGACTTATAGTCTGCTACCACAGGATGGAGACACCTTAAGGAATCTTTGGACTGATAGCCAAGGATAAGAGCAAACTAGTTTGGGGTAGTAGGGTATTTAAAACAACATTACGTGCAGATCTGCTTGTGCAAAAACGATACTGGAAAAAAGGCCTAAGTCTGGCTAAAGTTCAGAAAGTAAAGTGGAGAGTACTGTGAGATGAGGTTGTAAGTAGATGGAGGCAAGTGGTTTTTGTTGTTGTTTTTGTTTGTTTGTTTTAAATAATGGTAGGGTTTAGCTATGTTGCCCAGGCCTGCATTGAACTCCTGGGCTCAAGCGATTATCCTGCTGCAGCCTCCTGAGTAGTTGGAACTACGGGCATGCATCATGGGACCTAGCTACAAGTTTTTTATGCAGCCTTTGTAGGCAAGATTAAGGGTGAGGCTTTGTCTTTAAAAAGCCATGGCAGGATTTGAGAGAGGGAAATCATAAGGCCATGTATGTTATGTATATCCACGGCCATGATCATACAACTTTGGAGTTCCAGATGTTAAGTGTTCTGCCCTGCTGTCCTTTAGGTGTCTTCTGGTCCATCAAAATAACCATGTTATTAATTCTGAGATTTGAGTTGGAGTGTTTCGTTTGCATCTTTTTTCTTTCAGTTCCACCTAATGAGAAATTCACAGTAAAACTGAATCGTTTTTTAAAAATCATTTTAACATTTGCTGATTGCTCACAGTTCAAAGAATATGTATTGAATATTTGCTTGATATACTAGATTCTGGAGCTATAAAGAAGAAAAGGGCATTTCCCTGTACCTGAGATGCTTATATTTTCCTGGGGAAATAGACATATAAACAGATACTTAAAATGCAGCACGGGCCGGGTGCAGTGGCTCATGCCTGTAATCCTAGCACTTTGGGAGCCCAAGGCAGGCAGATCACTTGAGGTCAGGAGTTCAACACCAGCCTGGCTAACATGGCAAAAGCCCATCTCTACTAAAGATACAAAAAAAAAAATTAGCCAGACATCGTAGTGCATGCCAGTAGTCCCAGCTATTCAGGAGACTGAGGCAGGTGAGTCGCTCGAACCCGAGAGGTAGAGGTTGCAGTGAGCAGAGATGGCGCCACTGCACTCCAGCCTGGGTGACATAGCAAGACTCCATCTCAAATAATAATAAAATAAAATAATAAAATGCAGTGTCGTAAATGCTTGATAGAGAAAGGGGCTAAACCAGAAAGTTGTTGGGAACAGGAGAAAACGGCATTCACGGAAGAGGAATGTGGAAAGGCAAGAGATGTGTGAAAAGTCATGCTGCTATCTGAGTAATGGAGAACATTTCCCTGTGGCTGGAGCTGTGGGTGAGCAGGTGGAGCAAAATGAGATGAGGTTGGAGGGACAGGTTGGGGCCAAAATGAAGGGCCTTGTGTGGTATGCTGACGTTTAGGACTTTTTCTTACAGACAACAGGAGATAATGGAGGTCTTTTCACAAACATTTGGCATTAAAAAAAAAAAAAAAATTCTGGTGGCAGCATGAAGGACAGACTAAGATTAGGAGAAAGTAGGAACCAGGATACCATTTAAGCCACTAATGGTACGCTAAGGTAGTGTCACATATTGGGAAAGGTTTTGAAAAGGAGGAAAAAGTAGGAGTGAACCTAAGAAATACTAGACTTCAAAAGACAGCTGGAAGAAGGGGAGCCTGCTTTAAAGGCTATGCCATCTTAGAATGAAAAGGGCAAGAAAGTATTGAGAGGTTGGAAAGTAGTTAAAAAGAAGCTAAAAAGGGATCATAAAGCCCTGAAAATAGGCTTTTGGTGATCAGTGTGAAGAGTTGTTTTAGTGGCTCAGCAAGGAGAAAATTCCCCTTGAGTCTTACACCCAAGTTTATACCCTATTTTAAATGGTCTGTTACAGTATTAACTAATACGGGGTACTTCTGAGTATGCTAAATGCTTAAGAAGTAAATTAGATTTGATTCTGGAATGATGTAATTAGATTTACTTAAACGTTATGTTAAATAGCCTAGAGGATAGAATATTAATAATGATAGCTAACATTTGTTACCTGTCACGCCAGGGTTTAGTTCTTTGCATATATTGTTTCAGTTAATCCTGTGAGGTAGATACTGTCCTTATGCACATTTCACAGAAAACGCTGAGGCGTCGTATGAGAACAAGCACCCTATTTTATTTTACCTTTTGTAGTCTTCTTTGACTTTATTCTTAAGTCAGTCTGGTGACAGGTAGGCCAACTGAGGACAAGTTCAGCTTCGTTCACATCTGGCAAGAACCCCCCTCCCTCCTAGCTCTTTCCCCGTTTGTTACCTCACCTGTCTCCTGTTTGGGTGCTCTTCCTGTACGTCATCGTGTCAACTGAATTTGGGTCTTCTGACCTAAATTTTAGTGCTGTCGAATGATCTGAAATTACACTTACCCTTTGCCCTTTTCTGTTATTTGCCTAAGCTTGGCCCTGGGCACCCAAACCCTATGACCCAGCCTGCTTGGTTAGACCCCTCTTAAAAGCTGCTTTGTCTCCACAGCATAGTGCCTTGCATACTTAAGGCAGGTGCTCAGAAAGGTTTTAAACTCTAGTATGTAGTGGGTGTCTCTTTAGAACTTTGGAGAAGCTAGAAGAGGCATGAAAGAGGCATAGAGAAGAGAGGTCTGAAAATGTCTCAGAGCTAAGGAAGATACAATGTTGAGATAAGGAAATGACCAGTGATGTCACATATGATTATGGGAAGATCAATGGAATTTGGCAAATGGGATGTCATTTGCATAATCTTCTGGTGAGCAGTTTAACTATAAACCAGATTGTTAGGAATGAAGAATTTATAAGAAGAAAATGGAGGCAGCTAAATTTTATAGATCATTCTTTTCATAAAGTCCTTTTCAAAAAATAGAAACAGGATTTTGGTTTGAATGAAAGTTGGGTTTTGTTTTTGTTTCATGTGCATGATTGGACAGACTAAAGTTTGTTAGGCAGCTGTTAGAAAGAGTTGGTGAAGGGGCAAGAGTGAAGACAGCAGGGAAGAGAAGCAGCAAGAAGGAATGATTGAGGTAATGACCTCTCAGATGCCCAGAACAGGTGTGAGGGAGAATCAAGGACAAAGATAACAACTGTTAGAAACAGGAGACAGGCCAGGCGCAGAGACGCATGCCTGGAATCCCAGCACTTTGGGAGGCTGAGGCAGGAGGATCACCTGAGGTCAGGAGTTCGAGACCAGCCTGGCCAACATGGTGAAACCCCGTGTCTACTAAAAATATAAAATTAGCTGGGCATGGTGGCGCACGCCTGTAATCCCAGCTACTAGGGAGCCTGAGGCAGGGCAGAGGTTGCACTGAGCCGAGATCGTGCCATTGCACTCCAGCCTGGGTGACAGAGCGAGACTCAATCTCAAAAAAAAAAAAAAAAGAAATTATGCTTCCCTACAAGGCTAGGGGTGGAGGAGTAGTTCATGTGAGGGTAGTGGTATTATACAATTCTTAACCGATAAGAAAATTACTAGGTTTTCGAGGGCCTGAAAAGAATCTGTAAGTTATAAAAAAATATCCAAATCTTGGGGGGGGAGAGATAGCATTAGGAGATATACGTAATGTAAATGACGAGTTAATGGGTGCAGCACACCAACATGGCACATGTAACAAACCTGCACGTTGTGCACATGTACCCTAGAACTTAAAGTATAATAAAAATATTTTTTTCCAAAAAAAAAATATATATATATCCAAATCTTTAAATTATCTACATTCTTACAGTGTTAGGAAAGGTTCACTATGCATAATTTAGGGTAAGTCGTATTTACAAATCTTCTTTGCAAGCCCCTTCCTACGTGTTAAGAGATGAAGAAATATCATTTGACCCTTTTTCTTTAACCCTAAGAGATGAGTGTTTCATATTTCTTCTGAAATATTTTACTGGCTATGATTTCAGATGCAGCTGCTTTTAAAAGAGTGTCTTCTGATTATGAAAAGCCGGATTTTGAGAATAAGTACTAAAGTAGACTATTTGGAATCTAGGAGTTTTATTTTACTACTTTACATCTGCATTGCATCAGACATGGCACAAGTTAGCATTCCATTTTTCATGCTTTTGTAGCCCTGTTTTAGGTCTGTCTGTGCTCAAAATTGGTTTATATTTTCACCATAGTCTCTATTCATTTGCCTGCACAGCATACAGCTCATAGATTATATGCAATGAATTTTAAATTCTACACCTCTTTCCTTTACCATAGCTGTCTCCCATCATTTGCCAGCCCATATGTGGGAGCATGGAGTAATTTTAATATTAGCCAAATAAAAATGTAATTCAGAAAGCGTGTCTGCCAAAAGTATCATATGCAGAGCCTCACAAAGCCTAATATAATATACATGTATACATGATGGTTTCAATTCCCTTATGTTTTCGGATACTAGTGTCAGTATTCCCCTCCACTGGCATGAATAATTAGTGGAAATATCTGTATTTTGAAAATTCAAAAATTTATTCCCTGAAAATACAGACTTGAGGGAAGAAATTTAGCCTATATTCAAAACACACCAGGTTACCTCAAAAGCAGTTTACATTAATCTTACTCAGAATTAGAAAGTCGATGCAGAATCAGAGAGCTGAAAAAGATGGCCTACGACATTCTGATTGTATGGTTGGTATATTTGACTGTTTTGTTTTTTCTTCCAGAAGCAATGCATGTTCACTATAGAAAAGCAGACAACACCAAAAGGCAACAAGAAGAAAATAGAGAACACTTGAACGCATCACCCAGAGATAACCAATGTAAATGTATTGGTGGATATCCTCTTAGACATTCTTCTATGTGACAGATTGTATCTATTTATCTTTAAGAAAAAAATAGATTGATTCCATTTTCTAAGTGAGCTGGGAAATTTTCTTTTGGCTTTTTTATGACCATGTTGTTATTTAATAAAACCTGTCATTGTGGAGACTTAGAAAACATCCTTCCTTCTTCAGGAATGAGAAATTACACGTAGGCAATTTATTCAACATTTTTCATTATGTCAGCATGATTAGATGCCAAGTGGCTATTTGGAATAATTTTTGAAGGTATGTTTTTTTGACACTTTGCCAGGGAAATCATAACTCTTAAAATTCTCCAATAACCCTAACCGTACAATTGGAGTTATGGATGGATATTATGTTCCATGTTTTGTTGTTTTCTCACTGTTACAGTATCTGGGATTAATGCCAAAAGCTATTCAGCCTCACCCATTTATTAAATGAGGGTGTCCAACTAAGTTTATACAATAGAGTTTAGAAAAAAAAGAAGACCTTGTTTGTTTATCATTCT
Organism: Colobus angolensis palliatus; assembly: GCF_000951035.1. Taxonomy (NCBI): domain Eukaryota; kingdom Metazoa; phylum Chordata; class Mammalia; order Primates; family Cercopithecidae; genus Colobus; species Colobus angolensis. The sequence goes on from NW_012115766.1 coordinate 5,119,811, forward strand.
AGTTAGGTGTTTTTACATGAGCAAGAAAGAAAAGTATTGTTTCTAAAATTCCTTGATGAACTTGCCTGGTTGAGAAGTAGAGTATCGTGGATAACAGAATTAATTACCTGACACCTGAGCCACAAGCAGAGATCCTTGCTTATTCCAAACCATCCTCCACACCGCTGCCAAGTTGTTTGTTTTCTAAAACTCAAATCGCTTACTTTCCTTAAAGCCCTGAATAGCTCCTCTTTGCCTGCCCTACAGAATTAATTTATAACTCTTTAGAATGTGAAACAGGCTTTCTGTGATCTGTTCACCCCACTCTTCAATTCTTTACTCCAGTCATATTAAAGTACTTGGAATTCTCTGTTAATGTTGATTTCATACCCCTATACATTTCTTCCTGCTCTCCCCTCTTTTTGGAATGCACTATCAACCCATGTCAGGTCAAGCGTCACTTCCTCTATAGAACCTTTCCTGACCTTCTCCGCTGCCCTACTTTCCCTACTTGGGGAAAATAGACCCTTTATGCGTCATTGCTTATGCATACATATGAGTAATTGTATCTCACCAGCAGTAACACACTGTTGTACCTCTTGTTTTCACATGTGCTTGTCCTTGTTAGACTGTAAACTCCATTCACCATCTTTCTGGAGCTGTCATCTTTCATTAGGAACACCGTAGTAGCCTTTCAGCTAGTATCCCGCCCCCCTCCCCTCTTACCTGCTTTTGAAGTGATTCTCCCCATCTCCAGAGTAAGTGGGTTCATCAAACTATGCTTCTCTGTGTGAAAGGTGTGGTGGTGGGAACTGGGTGAAATTAGCTTCAGGACACAATTAGCACTTGGTATAATTTATTTACTGCAGTAAGTAACCAGTGCTGAGAGATTCCCAAGAAGGATGGGGAGTGGGGAAGGAGTAGGAGTAAGTGGAGAAAGTAGGGGCTGAGAAACTAGGTGAAGAATCAGAATCAGGTGTAGACAGCCATACAGGTCACAGATCTGAAAAGGTCGAGTTAGCCAGAGTTCAACCAGGGCTGCCAAAACTTGTGTGGTTAGGGTGTGCCAGGCAATGCCATTAGGAGCTACCGTGTGGTCAAGGGTTGGAGTGGTCATGAAATGAAAAAACACTGTCCAGTGACCAAACGTAGTTGCAAGATTCTGAGTTTGGAGCCGAGAGGAACATACACGATGGGAAATACAACGAGCAGCCTAAGTCAGTCTTGTCAAAATCCATTGCACGAAAAACTGAACTTTCAAAATAGTGTAGTTATATTTGGTGCATTGCAATGCCAAATAATTTCTTCCTTGACCACTGTATTTATTAAAGGGTTGCTTTCAAACATCTTCCTCAAATGGTAAATGTGATTCCAAGTGGTTTAAATTCACATTTCTGTCAACAGAAATTTAACTTTTGTGGATCTGATGGGTGAGAAGTGGTAACTCAGGGTTACTTTAGTTTGGATCTTTCTGATTACTATTCAGACCATGCATTTTCTCATGTTCTGTTTAGATTTGCTTTTCTGAAAATGCTTATTCACACATTCTTTATTCATTTTTCTGTGGAGTGTTTTTTTTCTTTTTCCTGTAAATTTTTGGTCACTCATTTCATACTGTAGATATTAACCTTTTTCTAATACATCCCAGATATTTCTTGAAGTCTACTATATAATAACATTATTCTTTTCTTATGGTATCTTTGACATACACATGTTTAAAAAATTATCTTTTCCTTTGCAACTCCCTGGTTTACTATTTCAGTTGAGAATGTTTTCCTAACCTGTAGTGTATAAATTCGTTCTCTTAAATTTTATTCTAAAATATTACTTTTTTTACATTTTTGTTTTTAATCCATATGGGATTTAACTTTGGATATGGATTAAATAGGGGTCTAGTTTTTTCCTCTAGATGGCTATGTTAAAATCCCGTGTATACTAAGATACATTTTAGCACTCCCCATTTTAAAGATCTATTTATTTTTCTGAGTAATACTAGCTAACACGTATCAGTGCATATACTATAGATGTCAAATCCTGTCCTAGGTGCTTTACATACTTTACTTCATTTAATCCTGGCAGCATGATTGTGGGCAAGTTCTGTTCCACATGAACTTGAAAACGCCTTTATCAAATTAAAAAGAAACCATTGGAATTATGATTAGAATTATATGAAATTTATATATTGATTTTTGGAGAATTGACATGCTTTGTATCTTTCAATAATATTTTATAATTTTCTTCATGTGTCTTAAACCTGTCTTGTCAAATTTAGTCTTAAGCATTCTGTACTTTTATCACTGTTACAGAAAGAATGTAGTCATATGTCTCTTAATGATAGGCATACATTCCGAGAAATGCAGCATTAGGTGATTTTTGTCGTTGTGAAAAATGTCGTAGTGTCCTTACACAAACCTAGGTGGGATAGCCTGCTAACACCTAGGCTGTATGGTCTAGCCTGTTGCTCCTAGGTTACAAACCTGCAAGAATGTTACTGTATGGAATCCTGTAGGCCCCTGTAATACAGTGGTGTTCGCTTACTTAAATCTATCTAAACATGGAAAAGGAACAGTAAAAATAAGGTGTTTCATTATAATCTTAAGGGATCACCATCATATGTGCAGTCCATTGTTGCCTGAAACGTCATCATGCGGCATGTGACTGTGTTGTTCCATTCTCACTCCTTTTTGGTTATTACTGTAACCATTCCTACAGATGCGGTAAGGATGGTATGTGTATTAGTCAGTTTTGTCTCAATTACACTGCAGTAACAAACAACCTGAAAATCTCAGTGGCTTATAACAACAAAAAATTTCCTGCTCATACTACATGCCCATCCCAAGCTGGCTGCAGCTCTGCTTCACATCACCCTCACTCCAGGGCCCAGGCTAATGAAGCCATTGCTGTTGGGCACATTGCAGTCTTGTAGTAGAGAGGAGTCAAAGTATAGCATCTACTAATTCTTAAAGCTCCTGCCAGGAAGTGTCACACATCACTTCCCCCACACTTTATAAGCCAAAGCAAGAAGTGCCCATGTCTGACATTGAAGCATCCGGGATGCATATGTTCTCCACAAGGAAGGGCCCTTCAAGTCACAATGCCAACCCTGACACCTAAGAAATAACCAGTGAGATAGGATCAATACTCTTTCAACTTGAAGGGCAGCAAATATTTTGATCACTAATACCATGTATCACAATATTTCGTTGTTAAGTTGGCAAGATTGAGAAATCCTAGAAAATGATACCTATGCCATAGACATTTATCTCCGTTCAGCAATATTTGGTTTCTCTCTTACTTTCAAGTATGCAAGAAGATAACGCTTTTTCTTGTCTCTTAAAATTAAATATAGCCAGCCAGGCATGGTGGGTCACACCTGTAATCCCAGTACTTTGGGAGGCCAAGGCAAGTGGATCACATGAAGTCAGGAGTTCAAGACCATCCTGGCCAACATGGTGAAACCCTGTCTCTACTGAAAAAAAAAAAAAAAAAAAATAGCCTGGTGTGGTGGCAGATGCCTGTAATCAATCCCAGCTACTAGGGAGGTTGAGGCATGATAATCGCTTGAACCCGGGAGGCAGAAGTTGCAGTGAGCCCAGATCTCACCACTGCACTTCAGCCTAGAGGATACAGCGAGACTGTATCTCCAAAAAAAAAAAAAAAAAATTAGATATAGCCATGTGACTAATCCTGGCCAATGAAAATGTAAGTAGAAGGGATGTGTGTACTTCATTCCTGCACAGAAGCATTGAGAAGTTGGAGCATGATTCTCCATATCTTCCCTGCCATAGTGATAAATAGAAGTATATGCTGATGTAGAAGTACCAAAAGGGTTAAGTAGCTAGAATGTCTTCATATAGAAGACAGTGGCCGTGGATGTCACCCAGATAAAGAGTCTGTGGTTTTAAGTCACTGAGACTTAAGGGTTTTTTTGGTTTTACTTTTTTATTACTGTAATATAACGTAGCCTAGCTTTAATCAGGATAGCGTAGGTTATGCTGTGGTAATAATACATATTTAAGATATTTTAACATAAAATGTGTGTGTGTGTATATATAATCATTTATCTATAATGCGATGTAGGACAAGGTCCTTCTCTTAAGTATGGGTCTACTGATTTGGAGTACCATGATATCTTTCTTGCATAAACATCAATAATGCATCATATACAGTTTTCAGTTTGGATTTCTCTAATGTGGTTCAAGAACTTAATAAGACTTGTAGACAAATGCAAATACAAAATCTTCAAATTTTCTCCTCGTTCTTTACAACTGTTATGCCCAAACTAACAGCATTTTTTGCAACCTGTCTTTATTGACTCTTTCTAAAGCAGACAACAGTGTCTATGAAAACAAAAGTTCATTCTTATCACATTATTATGTATTGGCTTCAGTAATATTTGTTCAAGTTACTTGGTTTATAATAACAGTACAACTGTCATAAAAATGTTTAGGAGCAAGCACAACTAGAAATTGGTAAACAACTCATCTGGTAAAAGTGGAGTACATGGTTATGTAAGAGAGTAGCTCACAAGGTGAGTGCATTTTTCTGCCATAAGCAGTAGTCTGTAGGTTTCACAGATGACATTGAGAGCTTGTGTAAACCCCAAGAGTTATTTAGATAGAAGCAAACTAAGAGAACATATGGCGAACAATGTACACACGTATGTATATTCACATATTTATGTATCTTTGTGTATTTATCTTGTGTCCAGCCATGTTAATTAAACCTATGTTCTTTTTAAAAGCATATCTTAGAGCTTCTAAATATGTTGGCATATTATCAGCAAAAAGATAATTTAATGTCTTCTTTCCCCAATTTATTTCCTTATCTTACTGTACTTGCTACAACCTCCAAAATAGTGTTGAATAAGTAATGGTGATAGTGAATGTCCCAGTCTTTTTCCTGATTTCAGTGTAAGTATATTTAGTGTTTCACTCTTTGGGATGATAATATGTTATTAGTTTTTTGGTAAGGTCTTTAGTATTTTAGGTGGTAACTTTCTGTGGCAGAGACTGGCTAGATGCTCACCCATGCGTTTTCCTTTTCTCCTGAGAACACAGATGAACTACATTTTCCAGTCTTGCTTGTGGTTATGTAGACCTAACCTAACTGAATTTTGATCAGAAGAATGTGGGTGGAAAAGAGAAATTACATTTCCAGTACTAACCCTGAGCTTCCCACATTCTCTACACTGCCTTCCTTTCTCTACCAGTCAGATGCAGAGGTCTTGGGACATCTTTCTAGATGGAAGAGCTACGGATGGAAAGAGCTCAGGTCTTTGAATGACTGTGGGTAGGAGAGCTCCACTGTTGTCCCACACTGGATTATGACATGAGGAAAAATAACTTACTGGGTCAAGCCAATAAGGTTTGGGGCTGTTTGTAAGACGAGATAGCTTCTGCTGACTAAAACATCTTCTAGACAGATGTTATGAAGAGTTTTTAATTGGGATGACTGCTCAACTTTTTCAAATGCCTTTTAATCATCTATTTATATAATCACAATTTTTCCCCCACTAATTTTCTGGCATGCCCATAAGCAGTTATGTTGACAGGCTTCTTAATATGGAAACCATCCCTGTATTCCTAGACTAACCCTACTAGTTTATATTTTTTTATTCTGAAATATTGTTTCTTAAAATTGTATCCAGAATTTTTGCAGTTATAGTCTTAAGTGAGGTCATTCTATATTTTCCTTCGTTGTACTATTTTTTAATCAGATATTCAGATTAATTTGTTGCTGGCTTTCTACAATTAAATGTGGAACTTTCTGTCTTTCTATGGTCTAGAATGATTTGATTTTAAAAACATTGAACCAGGTGTAGTGGGCTTAGTCTGTAATCCCAGCTATTTGGAAAGCTGAGGCAGAAGGATCACTTGAGTCCAAAAGTTCAAGACCAGACTGAGCAACATAGCATGGCCCCATCTGTAAAAAATAGTGTTAAAAAAAAATAAATGACATTGAAACATCTGGCCCTGATATATGAAAAGAGATTTGTATTTATTTATTTACTATTTATAGTTCTCAATTTCTTTGTAACATAATGTATCTTACTTAGTTCTGTCTGTTTTTAAGCTTTATAAAAACAAAAAGGTATATTTGTCTGTGACATTTTACTCAAAATGTTTTTCAGTTCATTCATTTTTCCTGTTCTATAATATTCCCTTGTATAAACATACCCTCTTTTTAAAAATCCATTCTACTGATTCCTTGGATTGTTTCCAGGGTTTGCAAATATAAACAGTGGTAATACAAATATTTTTGTACGTATATTGTGGTGCAAAAGTACCTCTAGTTGGCCGGGCATGGTGGCTCAAGCCTGTAATCCCAGCACTTTGGGAGGCCGAGGTGGGTGGATCATGAGGTAAGGAGTTTGAGACCAGCCTGACCAACATAGTGAAACCCCGTCTCTACTAACAACAACAACAACAAAAAAAAAAAATTAGCCGGGCTTGGTAGTGTGTGCCTGTAATCCCAGGCAGGCAGGAGAATCGCTTGAACCCAGGAGGCAGAGGTTGCAGTGAGCCGAGATCTTGCCACTGCACTGTCCAGCCTGGGGGACAGAGCAAGACTCTGTCTCAAAAAAAAAAAAAAAAAGAAAAAGAAAAAAGAAAA
>NW_012115766.1:5126470-5205228 GCF_000951035.1 Colobus angolensis palliatus
CCCAGGAGGCAGAGGTTGCAGTGAGCCGAGATCTTGCGCCACTGCACTCCAGCCTGGGTGACAGAGCGAGACTCCGTCTCAAAAAAAAAAAAAAAAAAAAAAGGTTCCTTTAGTAGAAGTGGAATGCTTCATTATAGAATATACACACAGCTGCTAGATAATATGAAAATGTTAACCAACCTGATTGAAGCAATTTACACTTCAACTAACAGTTTCCGTTACTCCACATCCTCCTTGCCAATACATGATCTTATTCAACCTTTACATTTTTATCAATCTGTCAGGTATAAAATTGCATGTCTTTGCAGTTTTTTTCATAATTACCATTGAAATTTAGTATATTTTCATATTATTGGCCATTATGTATTCTCTGTCCTGTAAAATATCTATTCATATCTTCTGCTCATTCGTCTATCTTTTTTTGTTGATATATAGGTCAGTGGTAGGTTTTTGATAAATATTTTAAAGTTAGATATAATCAAATTTATCAATATTTTTCTTCAGCAACTTTCAAAGGTTTACCTTTCACATTTATGTCCGTAATATAACTGTAATTGTGTGCACACACCTGCGTAAATGTACACACATGTTGGATGAGGTTCTTTTTCATTTTTCTCCATATGGATTATTCCAGCTCTATTTATATTGGGAAATCTGTCATTTTCTCCACTCATCTGCAATGCCAGCTTTGCCAAATATCTGTTTGGGGCTCTCTTTTCTGTTCCACTGGTTAATTTGTCTATCTATGTGTAAAATTTTATATTGTTTTAATTCTTACAGCTTTACGATATCTCTTGATATCTGGGATAAGACAGATCTTATTTAGGACAAGACTCTACATTGTTCTTTAGAAGTATCTTGGCTCTTGTAGAAATAGGTCAAAGGGAAAAAAGGTGTTTTGCCCTAAAAGTTAGTTTAAAAGGTTATTTGAATTTTTCTTGAATTTATTGAGTTTGGGGAAAATTGACATCTTTAAGATGGAACTTTTCTGTTCGTAGGGCATGTTTCTCCATTTACTTAGGTGGTTTGCATGTATTTCAGTAAATTTTTATAATATTCTACATTAAATTTTAAAAATATTTTTGTTGGATTTACTTCTAGATATTTTACATTTTGTATTATTGTATCCCCTTAAAATTAGATTTTGTATCTGTCTTGTGTTGATAGAAATGCAATTGACTTTTGCCTGTTGACTTTATGCCTAGCAATCCTGCAAGATTTTTAAATTTCTTTTTTTTTTTTTTTGAGACAGAGTCTCACTCTGTCACCCAGACTGCAATGCAATTGCTCGATTGTAGCTCACTGTAGCCTTGACCTCCCAAGCTCAAGTGATTCTTCCACTTCAGCCTCTTGAGTAGGTGGGACTATAGGCGCATGCCATCACAGCTGGCTAATTTTTTATTTTTTGTAGAGACAGGTTTTGCTGTGTTGCCCAGGCTGGTCTTGAACTCCTGTCCTCAAGTGATCCTCCCACCTCAGCCTCCGAAAGTGCTGGGATTACAGGCATGAGCCATTGTGTCTAGCGGTTTAGACTCACAAAATGAACAGCAGTTTAGATTCACAAAATGCTTTCATGTGTATTAACTCATTATTTTTTGTTGCATTTGTCAATAGTTCCCTTTTTTTGGAAGGGGGGTAGTGAAGAACTATTCATTGGTTTAGCAAATATTTACAAACTAAAGTGTTTACTGTGTTAGCTTCTTGGAGCACAATGCTTGCCAGACATGGTTCCTGTCCTCGTGGAGTTTCAGCCTTGGCGGAGCACACCTTAATCAAATGATCAAATAAACCGAAATAAAACTGCAGCTTTGCAGGTGCCACAGAAGAGAAATAAATGGTCCTCATAGAGGAGTCAGTGAGGTCAGAAAAGGCTTCTCTGGTCTGATGAGTAGAAGTTAACTGAGTGAAGAAGGGAGTGAGAATAGATGCAGGCAAAGATCCTGTGATATGATGGTGCCTGGTGACTCTGCGGGACTAGAAGAAAGCCAGTGTGGCTGCATCAGAAAAGCAAGGCTGTCTGAGGTTGGCAACGGCCCTGAACATGTAGGGTCTTGCAGGTAGAGGGGCCAGAAGAACAGTGAGGAGGCTACAACAGAGGAGACTAGCTTGAGGGTGGGGATTTGAGAGCAACTCAGAAGTCAATGACAAGATTTGGTGATGAATTGGCCATAGGGAATATGAGAATGATGTCAAGGATGACTTTTTTTTTTTTTTTTTTTTTTTGAGACAGAGTCTCGCTGTCTCCCAGGCTGGAGTACAGTGGCACGATCTCGGCTCACTGCAAGCTCCATCTACTGGGTTCACGCCATTCTCCTGCCTCAGCCTCCCGAGTAGCTGGGACTACAGGCACCCGCCACCACGCCTGGCTAATTTTTTGTATTTTCAGTAGAGGTGGGGTTTCACCATGTTAGCCAGGATGGTCTCGATCTCCTGACCTCATGATCTGCCTGCCTCGGCCTCCCAAAGTGCTGGGATTACAGGCGTGAGCCACCGCGCCTGGCCTTGGTGTTTTTTTTTTTTTAGAAACAGGGTCTTGTTCTGTTGCCTAGGCTGGAATGCAGTGGTGCAATCATGGCTCACTTTAACCTCGAACTCCTGGGCTCAAGTGGTCCTACTGCCTCAGCTTCCCAAGTAGCTGGTATCATGTCCAGCTAATTTTTAATTTTTTTTTTTTTTTTTGTAGAGATGAGGTCTTGCTATGTTGCTCAGGCTGGTCTTGAGTTCCTGGCCTCAAGCAGTCCTCTTGCCTTGGCCTCTCAAAGTGCTAGGATTACAGGTGTGAGCCACCACACGTGGCCAAAGATGACTAAAGTTTCTAATTTGTGCATTAATGGGTGCAGTGGCATTTACTCAGCTATGGAACACCGGAAAGGTACCAGATTTGGGGGAGACAATATGAGTTCTTACTTTTGACATGCTGAGTTTGCACCTTTGGGATATTCAAAAGGAAATCTCCAGTAGACTGCTGAAAGACAGGCTTGGTGCCTGGAGGAGATACATAAATGAGACAGCTGCACAGAGGCGTTAACCAAAGCCTTGGGCATGGGGAAGTTCCCGTAAAGAAAAAAGTACTTTAGGAAAGAAACAGGAGCTAAAAGGAAAGTAGCTATCACGGAACAGCACTTCAGAGTTCTCCACTGAAAAAAATCCCTAAAAACAGAAGAAGGTGGATATTGACAGAGGGTGAGGAAGGAGGGGCAGTAGTTGGGCATGATTCAAAACTGTTGACGGCTAGCACAAAATTTACACATATTTTACATTTGAAGAATGCCTAATAGATCCTTGTTTGGTTTCATCAACAGCAGAAGACAAAACTTTAAGGTTATTTACCCTCAAATGAAATTGATACTCTAAGAAGATATTTATCTTCTGGCTATATACATCCCCTGACACAATGCTAAATTCTTCTAGGTATGGGCATAAATACTCCATTTTAATAAACAAGAAAGTACAATTCTTTTTAGGAGCCAGGAAATCATAAACCAGAGAGGCCAAGAGACTGACAGAAATTGCCGTCAAATCAGCAGTAGGATCTTGACAGAGCCTGACTTTCATGATTCCTAACCAGTGTTCCACTTTCAACAACAAACATCAAATATCAAACACAGGTTGATAAGTAAATATCAAATACCTGCTAAGGTACCAGGTAGTGTTCCTTCTACCATGCCACAGCCATGTCGGACTTAACTGGAGTTTCATGACCCACTGATACAGTCTAAGACATGTGAAATACAAGATTCTTGTTAAGGTTTGTATGCACTCACTGAGACAAATCATTCATTCTTAGGAAGAGCCAAGCCATGAAAAATCAAGATGAATTGGGAGATCTGGCTTGAGGGAGTTGCAGATGTAAGTGCAGAGAGGGAGGAAGGCGAGGAGAGAGACAGAATGGCTATAAAAATAGCCAGTCCCTTTACTTTCCTCCTCGTCTCTCTCAAACAGCTCAGTTGTCTTTTAAAAGTCTGTGTATCTTTTGAAAAGAAGTCATCTGCAAGTGAGCTTGGGGGTAGGTGTACCATTGATTGCCTGTGGAAAGCTCTTGTGTCTGTCTGTGGCTAACTGCAGCTGGGAATACAGGATCACTGTAAAGGTGCTGAGACAGAACATGATCATGTCCCTCACTAAGACACTGTAGTGCCAGGGTGCTAGGGAAGCTCTGAAAGCATGTGCCAACTCTCCTGTTTCCCCATCTCACGAATGCACTTTCCACAGAACTCGGAGAGCTGGACTACTATAGAGGCTTTCAAAAACCCAAAGAGGCCGGGCAGAGTGGCTCACACCTGTCATTCCAGTACTTTGGGAGGCCGAGGTGGGAGGATTGCTTGAGTCCAGGAGTTTGAGACCAGACTGGGCAACACAGATCTTGTCTCTACAAAAAATTAAAAAATTAGCTGAGCATAGTGGTGCATACCTGTAGTCCCAGCTACTTGGGAGGCTGAGGCGGTAGGATTGCTTGAGCCCAGGAGACTGAGGTTGCAATGAGCTAGGATTGCACCACTGCATTCCAGCCTGGACAACAGAGCAAGGCCCTGTCTCAAAAAACAAACAAAAATCCAAAGAGACTTGAAAGGTTTGTTAATCATGTTGACCACTGCTGGGTTTTCCCCTGCAGTGTAGGGAATACCCTTCAAGTTTTGCAAAGAAAGAGTCGTTCTCATGGCCAGGCAGTCACTGCAGGCTTAACAGTGTTTCTACAGTAAAGATATGGTGATTTAGAAACTCGAGGTCTGGCTTGGGGTTTGAGGGCTGGTTCTGCCATTGGCCAGGTTCCCGGCAGTGCCCAGAACTGAAGCTGGCGTGAGAGGATGGCCCTCTTCCCCCTGGTCCAGCTCCCTCACAATACCGGACTGCTGTTGCCCAGTGTTCTTCACAGGTCAAAATGTCACACACATTTGAGGACAATTCATGTAGTCGTGTCTTCAAACAGGCGAAAGAGAGCTTAGCGGAGCATTACCTCCGTAGGCATTTCTGTCGTGAGGAGGGCTGCAGCCTGTCCTGCTGTTGAGGAAGAGGCTGCCTGTGGGGAATTTGGATTTCCTTCTTCTTCCACTACGTCCCTGCTCATTAAAATGGGGGATCTCCACAGAGTTAAAGGTTATTTTACACAGGAAGCACATTCAGTATTAGTACAACAAATGTTTTCCTTTCTCCAGCCGTGGAAGAACTCCACTCACAGGGAGTCGTGATAAATCAGAGCTTCAGGCCTTTCCGCTCGGATACCAATAAGTCCTGCACTTAAGAATTGCTGACCTAAAAAGGATACTCAACAACGAGCAGGCCTTTTTTTTTTCTTTTAAAGAAAGCAACACCAGAAGCAGTCTGATTTCCTTGTACACTTAGATGCGTACAAAAAAGAAAAGTGAGTCACTCCGAGTTTCTAACTTTAGTTCATAGAAACAAAGCACTAAATCATATAACTTGTCAGGAAAGACCTAGATATAGTCCTATCTAGTATGTTCATATTAAAAGAGGCTCGAATTCTATTTTTGTGGTCGAGTTATGGGATTGGAGCTATGACTGTCTACTTAGTAATAATTCGGCAGGTCAGGATGTAACTATAAAGAACATCCCAACAGAGATGTCATAAAACCGTCTCCGTCGTCGCACAATCTGCCCTCATACTGAATCAGCCGCATTTCAGATCAAAGCTCGTCCTTCACGTCCAGAACTGACAAGGAACTGTGAAATCAATGCTGGGAAAACACTCATCAACTCAGTCTAAATATTAACGTTAACCATGCTGTGGAGGAAATGAAGGATTTTCTAAAATTATCTTTTCAGTTCATTGGAAATCGAATAAAAATCTATATATAAAACATATTGAATAGATAATAAATTAGAGCTTTCATACATTCTCTTTCTCATCGAAACCCAAATCTTTCTTCAATTCTTTTAGAAGCCTGACATAACAGAATTAGTCTATATAAATACTATTCCTATTTTCTGACTCCTCCCTTAGAAAGTAGTGGTCTCCTACTGTGACTTTTTTTTTTTTTTTTTTTTGTGAAACGGAGTCTCGCTCTGTCACTCAGGCTGGAGTGCAATGGCGAGAACTCAGCTCACTGCAAACTCCACCTCCCAGGTTCAAGCCATTCTTCTGCTTCAGCCTCCCGAGTAGCTGGGACTACTGGCACGTGCACCACACCAACTAATTTTTGTATTTTTAGTAGAGACAGGGTTTCGCCGTATTGGCCAGTCTGGTTTCAAACTCCTGACCTCAAGCGATTCGCCCATCTCAGCCTCCTAAAGTGATGGGATTACAGGCATGAGCCACCGCCTGCAGCCCTCTGATACTTTAAAATCTTTTATTGTCTCAAATACACATGCACTACCTTTCCCACCGTCCTTACGAGCATGTAATTACGGAATGCTACTCAACAATCACAAGCAATTATTGATAGCAAAATTATGAAACAGTTTTTGAAACCACAGTAACAATTGAGCTGCCTCATGTCACCACTCTGCTATACTGCCTCCCATTAAAGTAAATTAAGCAAAACGAAATCATTTGCTGATTCAGTACAATCCAAAGCCATGATCTGGGGATCTGGGAAGTATCTGGCATTTAGAATCTTTGCATTACCCAACCTTGAGAGCTTTTTGGGTTTTTCTGGTAAGATTTCCTGAAATCATGGAATATCATTTATCACACACTGTAATTTCCTTCAGCCGGCTTTCATTAGAGTCTTAAAGACTGATAGGTTCTGCATGAATATTTTGTCGTTTCTGTATGGATTAGCGTCACTCTGTCTGTTTCATGACCTTCTTCCATCTTTTGCCCTCACAACATGAGCCGTCGACTGCTTACAAACATGCATGCTGGTGAGAACAGCCATGTAATTCCATGTGCTGATAACAGAAAGGAAGTGAGCTGAGAAGAGAAGTGGTGTTAGAATTCCCTCAACTGCTGCGGAAAGTCTTTTAGGCTCCTTGTAACTGATTTAAGGACTTAGATACATGTCCTTGTTTATTATAACAACAGTTATTATTTGATGGATTCTGTCTGAGTCCCAGGCCCCGTGCCGAGCTCCTTACGCGTGTTAAATCCTCACAACAACCTCTCAAGCGAAGGACTACTAATATTTGCCATTTTGCAAATGAGCAAATGAGGCTTACAAAGCTTCATTAATCTGCTCAGATCACACAAGTAAGTGAGAGTCAGTTTACCTGATTCTAGCGCTGAAGCTCGTAAAAACTTTTCTATACTGCCTGGGTAGAGAACCCACCAACAATGAGGTGAAAACAAAACCAAAACCAGAAATCACGATCCAGCCGTGTGCACAATAAACATTTGTTGAAGTTTTTATAAAAAACAGCAAACATTCTGAAGCTATTTCGAGGTAACACAAGACAAGAACTGTTACTTCTGTTTGCAGGACTATGTAGGGCCCATATGAGCGCTGCCGATGGAAATGACCAGATATTACATCATCCAAAGTGGCTTTGCCTTATTACAAACAACCCCATAAAGACAGGGACCACCATTATACAAACCCATCTCGTATAGGCCACTGCAGATTGAACTGAGGGTACATTTTCATCTTGTCCTATTCTGACACAGCAGTCCATCACCGACTTAATATCACCGACTTTAAAAAAACTCAAATCTGGAAATATTTAGAGGGAAAGAGGGCTTTTATTCTTGAAAAGCCTATTTCTTCTCTTCTGTATTAAAGGTAGCATTAAAATCAGCTTAAACCTGAGTGTGGTGGCTCATGCCTGTAATCCTAGCACTTTGGGAGGCCAAGGCGGGGGGATTCCTTGAGGCCAGGAGTTTGAGACCAGCCTGATCAACATAGTGAGACCCTGTCTCTACAAAAAATTAAAACAAACAAACAAATCCCACTCAACATGAGTGGGGGTGGAATTGGTAGCACTGGCATTCAGCACAATTCATTTCCATTCAGTGCTGCACTGATTACTTACTACCCATACACAGAATAAGGCAAGGCCCAAGGTAGTGTCCATTTCCCCTCTAATTTTAAGTAAGCTTGAAAGATATGCTCAGAAACGCCATTGGCTTGAATCCTATGCTATCTTTAATCAAATGTCAGCATTCCATTTTTCTAAATGCACAGTCAATGTTTTTAGTATCAATAAGCAAGTTTCCCACTCTATGAATGAGGTAGAGGAAGCCTTTATCCATGTGGGGGTGGGGCAATAAAAATGCCTAGGCTCCTTCAATAGCAATCTGAATCCCCTAAAGTGAAAGTACTTGCTATTTGTCTTCAGCAAATAAAACAAACAACAATCTTTTGATCTTTAGGAAGCCCTTTCTTGTTAAGGTAACATTCTGTCTGACTTTTATGTTTCAGCATTCATTGTATATTTAATTATTTTAAAAAGTTTTGTTTTATACTATTAAACTTTTTCAGCATTTTTAAGATAAACATGGGCATGCTTTGTTAAAGACCAAAAATAAGTTTCACACGAAACTGCAAAATGTAGCAAAGATAATACTACATGAGGTCGGTATGTTCCAAAACATGATTCTCAGGGGACCCCCCTCTGAACACACTGCTTCATCAGAATTCTTGTTCTGAAAAGCTTCAGGAAGCCCCTGACTCTAACCCACCCTTTCCTGAAACTGGTGAAAGTATGAAAAAAAAAAAAAGAATTAGCAGTAAAGTGAGAAAAGCAGCAGAATCTCAACATATCAAGGAGGCATGTTTTGTCTGTTTTAAGACTGCTGCTATTTTCAAAAATATATTGATGCTAACCTTGTCATAGCTTTGTTAATTAATTAATTAATTAACTAATCTTGAGACAAGGTCTCACTCTGTTGTCCAAGCTGTAGTGCGGTGGTACAATCACGGCTTATTGCAACTTCAAATTCCTAGGCTCAAGTGATCCTCCTGCCTCAGCCTCCCAAGTAGCTGGGAATACAGGCATGTGCCACCACACCCGGCTTTTTTTTTTTTTTTTTTGTATTTTTTGTAAAGACAAGGTTTTGCCATGTTGCCCAGGCTGGTCTTGAACCCCTGGGCTCAAGTGATCCTCCTGCTTCAACCTCCCAAAGTATTGGGATTACAGGCGTGAGCCATCATGCCTGGCCTAATTTTGTAATAGCTTTCACACAGGAACACACCGGGGTAACAATTAGAAAAAATAAATAAGTTTACATGTCTCCATAGGAATGCTATCAACTGCTGTTTTTAATTCTATTTGAGAGCAATGAGTAGATCCTGTTTTTATATTGAAAACATCTCATTTCAGACTATTGGGCTTTGGTTGTGATCTTTTATAAATAAAGGTTTCCTTTCGGAAACATCAAAATAAAGATAGAAACGGGTTTCCCTTGGTGACTCATTTCTCAGGTGTATTCCTCAGATGCTCGTTTGTTCTTCCATTTTATTCTTTCTTCCTATTCTAATACGTTTCCTCTTTCTGTGGTTGGGAGAGTCACCTGCCCTGGTGGGTTTGAAATGCTCATGCAGTTCTCGGAGCAGACAGTGGGTGGTGACAAGAAGCCATGCCTCTGAGCCAGCCGTTCTTTCTGGAAGTTCCAGGTCAGAAGTGTGAGTGGTCTGATGTAATGGGATAGGGGGAGAATGCTGCCTAGCAGAGAAAGACAGGCTGGAAATCAGAAAACATGGACTGCACTCCTCCCTCAGCTACCCACATTTATGATGAGGACCCAGCTTCTTTACTTGCTAATGGAAAACATTTCTACCGCAGTTCAGCAATACTACCCCAATTGGAGGAATCAAATCTTTAGACCCAATGCCAAAAGATTTGACCTACTCAATGCCTATGATGTTACAGCTTCTATCATGACAGTGTTGTCTGCTAAAACTAAACAAAGATGTACACATATGAATTCAATAAAATTCAAACAGTGGTTTTAAAAAGTATAGAATTACAAGAGTCCTTTTACAGATTCAATTCTAGCCTTAGATTCCTGCAAGGAAATATTTTCCAAAGGGAATAAAGAAATAGAAACGTTTTCTAGGTTTTCTTTAAGAGAACAGTTAGAAAATGGATTACCCCAAGATGTAAATGGAGCTGTAACTATGGTGTTTAACCCAGAGTGCAATGTGATAAGCCATCAGAAAGGAATGCAATCTGGGTTCACTGGAATGATGTGAGGTTTATTAGTTATCCTTTCCCAGGACCCAAAATTAACAATTGGTTGGCCTAAATGAAATTGTTGCTATTTGAACAGGATTATGGGAATAAGAAAAACCTTAGAAAGCTACAAATTTCATCACGTCATGGTTCTGACATTGGGCCATTGCACAGTCTGTGAAAAGTCGCAGTAAAAATAAATGAATTCAAACTAAATCTTAAAAAAAAAAAAAAAACACCAAGTGGAATTATATAATCTTGGAATTAGAGATCATGTGCTCTGACCTCTCTCCAAAAGCAAAAATCCCCAGAAGAACTTCTCTAAAAGATGACTTTCTAGGCATTTTCTGGAACACTTTGAGTAAAGAAGTTCTAACAACTTTTTAGAATACCTCGTTCCGTTCTTGAACTCCCAATTTCAGCATTTTAAAAAACTACGGTACAGACCCTGATATACATTCTTGGAGGTCCAAGAGTTGCATACAAGATCTAAAAGTAGTTGTCTTTTCACATGGACAATAATCTAGAAATAACTAATACATAAGCACTTTATGGCGACCACTTTCTTAAAAATTAGTAGACTTTTTCTTTTCCTGAGCGATTTTAGGTTTACAGAGAAATTGAACAAAAAGCACAGAGAATTCTCATATACCCCCTGGCCCTCCATACCTAATTTCCTTTTCCTCTTTTTTTTTTTTTTTTTCTTTTTAGAGATGAAGTCTTACTACGTTGCCTAGGCTGGAGTACAGTGGCAGTTCACACTCCAGCCTCAAATTCCTGGGCTTAAGCCATCCTCTTGCCTCAGCCTCCTGAGTAGCTAGGACTACAGGTGCACGCTACTATGCCTGGCTTCCAATTTCTTCTATTTTTAACATCTTACATTAGTGTTGAACATTCATCACAATTGGTAAGCCAAAATTGATACATCATTGTTAACTAAAGTCCAGCCTTCCCATTAGGGTTCACTCTGATTGTATTTTCTATGAGTGTTGGCGAATGTAGTAACCACTTTTTATCTGAGGGCTACCGGAAGGTATCTTTCAGTGTTCATTTTTGTTTATGTGTTAGGATAGTAGATCCACTTTAATTGGGGGTGAATTTAAAAAGAACAGAGTTGGTCCTAATAGGTAACCATGATGTCAGTTTTAGTGAAGGCAAGTAACATCGTAGCATGCCTCATAAATGAAGATTTCTCTACGGTTCAGAAAAAGAAATGGGTTTTGTTTGGGTTATCACAATTCATGCAGCAGCCTGCACCTGCCCAAGGCAAAAGTCATCGATACCATATTCATGCTCTGAATGATGA
This sequence comes from Colobus angolensis palliatus, assembly GCF_000951035.1. Taxonomy (NCBI): domain Eukaryota; kingdom Metazoa; phylum Chordata; class Mammalia; order Primates; family Cercopithecidae; genus Colobus; species Colobus angolensis. The sequence continues at coordinate 5,137,845 of NW_012115766.1, forward strand.
TTTTGCTTCAGCAAAGCATCATCTGTCCCATTAAAAGAAGGTTGTTTATTTAAATACTGTTGACATTATAGCTTTGCTTATCTTTAATGTTTACATTTATAAATTCAGTTTATAAACTTAATTTGTAAATGTGTATAACTGTAAGCATAAGAACTTTATACCTAGTTGTATGTTTGTCCATAATTAAGAACTGTTAGAGAAAAACAATTTGTAAACTGTGGAAATTTGCAAGAATTTTTTCTATGAGGGAGTCTCTACATGACTCAGGTTTAAGAAACACTGTTCTAAGTGTTAGACAGTTTTCCCCCTATTTGGGGTACAAAACTGCCTCCCTGTAATTCGCACACACTTATCCTGGCTCTGCCCTCTGAAATCTAACCCTTCTTCTATACAAAGCCCTTCTTCAATTGTTTGAATGTAAGAATTGCTCAATTTGGAGCTTTCTGTTTTACATTTTAAAGGGCCGAAACAGATTAATATAGATTGAAGATATGTATAATTTCTGGAGACTGGTTATAACCTTCCCTCCCCCTTTTCTACTAATTGTTACACACCAGGGTATTGAGAGCTGAGGGGAAGGTTTGCTTCTCTAACGTACCAACCCTCCCAAAAATGGAAACAAGGTCAGCCTGGCCTGACTTGCACTTAGGGAATTGACGTTGATTCTTCAGTCTTCTTGGATTTCTTTTCTGAATGTCCAGTCATGTCCAGGAGGGGTTGAACTGAAGAGTTTGTAGTTTCTGTAATATAGCCCTCCCCCATTTGAAACCTGGGACAATGTTTACCTATAAGCGTTGTTCTGGAAACGGTCACCCTGTATGATTTCTCAAAGAGAACTGAGGGTGCTTTCTCGAGTAAATCTTCAGGGATTTTGCTCCGAGTACTATAGCTGGGGTTACCAGGGCCTCAGGTGAAACAATACATGTGAAATATGTATTTATGCATAAATGTATATATATAAATATATAAACATATATATGAAATATATATATAGTTTATTTATTTGCTTGTTTGTTTACAAGCTACTTACTCTACAGTAGTGGTGCTGACTGGTACTCTATGAGTGGTTCTGGCTGGAGAGGACTGTGTCCCTAATAACAAAAAGGGCATGGTGGCTCGTGCCTGTAATCCCAGCTACTCAGGAGGCTGAGGCAGGAGGATCCCCTGAGGCCAGGAGGTCAAGGCCAAGGGTGAGGAACCTAATGACCCTGTCTCTAATAAACATATAAATTAAAATAACAGAGTTAAGGAGTCACTGCCTGGAATCTCTGATACTAGAGTTGAGGATGCTGCTTTGAGAGTTGAGGCCAAAGTATGCGACAGCTAAAGGTCCCATGGAATTGGGAGAGGGGTGAGCCGATCACTTAAACAGAAAATAAAAATGCTCTCTTAAGAGAACCCATATTTCTAGCCTGGAAGTTTACTGTGTGTGTTAGGCCTCAAAATGAGGATCAAAGGTAAAGACTAAAGAAATGAAAGTCAGTGACTTGAAAAGTTGAGAGCAGGTTGGGGTGAGGTTTGAGGAAATGTTTCTTCAAGAAAGAAGCTGGGGACTGAGTACATGGAAGGATAACCTGTCCTGGAGCACCATTTAATATGGGGCACTCAGTGGAGGGTGCAGGGTGTATGGGGGGCATATGCATGTGTGCATGCGCAACACAGAGTGGAACTGGAGGGAAAGCAATTTGCGTGCGGGCTAACACTATACAATCTAGCCGTAAAAGAGGAGGAAAGGCCGGGCATGATGGCACACGCCTATAATCCCAGCACTTGGGAGGCCAAGGCAGGTGGATCACCTGAGGTCAGGAGTTTGAGACCAGCCTGGCCCACATGGTGAAACCCCCGTCTTCACTAAAAATACAAAAAATTAGCCAGGCCTGGTGGCCGGCACCTGTAGTTCCGGCTGCTCACAAGGGGCAGGAGAATCGCTTGAATCCGGTCGGCTGAGGTTGCAATGAGCTGAGATCGTGCCATTGCATTCCAGCCTGGGCAACAAGAGGGTAACTCCTCTCAAGGAAGGAAGGAAGGAAGGAAGGAGAAGAAGAAAAGAAGGAGAGAGAGGAAGGAAGGAAAGAAGGAAAGAAGGAAGGAAGGAAAGAAGGAAGGAAGGAAGGAAGGAAAGAAGGAAGGAAGGAGAAGAAGAAAAGAAGGAGAGAGAGGAAGGGAGGAAGGAAGGAAGGAAGGAAAGAAGGAAGGAAGGAAGGAAGGAAAGAGAGAAAGAAAGAGAGAGAAAGAGAAGAAGGAAGGAAGACAGAAGGGAGGAAAGGAGGGAGAGAGGGAGGGAGGGAGGGAAGGAGGGAAAGAAAGAAAGAGCCATTGCTACCTGCTACCTTTTCAGGAGTGTGATTTTGACTAATGTTTAGAATGAAGAACGAGGCGTTGAAGAGGAATCTGTTAATTTTGACAATCCAAAGCCAGGAGGTCATTCCTGCTGCTCATGAGTAAGGCTATGTGAAAAAGTCAGTGTCTCCCAAGGCCAGCCTTTGCTAATGCAGGGACAATGCTTAGGTATGCTTCCGGTTACGTGAAGACAAGCCTGCGCAGTCTAACTGTAACACAGGAGCATGGATCTTGGAGCCAGACAAGCCTGGATAAGAGTCCTTGTTCCAACATCTACTATAGCCATGTGACCTTGAGAACCTCTGTTCCAGGGCTTCCTTCTCAGTTAAACAGGATGATAATAGTACACTTAGCTCTTGTGAGAATGATATGAGTTAATACATAAAGCACTTAAAGAATAGCCCATGGAAACTGTTAGGTTGTGTAAGAATTATTATTTTTTAATTTGGCAGTGCCTAACTACAAAGGGGGCTGGGAACATGAGTATATGGCACAGAAGAATAGAATGACGGCACGTGACTCAAGCCCAGCATCCCCTGGGGTTTCTCAGACCTGATTCCCTGGGAACAGGGACTCTCCACCTGGCATCTGCATCAGATTTGTGTCAGCAAGGAAGAAGGGGAAGGGTGGAAATGGTTGTAGGAGAAGCTGCACACTGGTCTGCTACATACCTTGATTTATAGGTGGGGCACAGAGACACACGAAAGCCTCCTCCAGATGACACAGTTGCTTAGTGGTTAACCATAGCAAAATCCCAGGCTCTTGCTTCATTATTACTTCTTGGCACAAAATGATTGGATAGCTATCTATGTGCTTCTCAACTATCATGGCCCTGATGCAAAGTGTTGATACATAAAATTTATAGACCTTTAAAATTCTGAAGAGTAAAGTACAGCTACTGCATGATCACAGACCAGCAATTAAAGTGTCACCCTAAATAACAGAGCACATGTTGCATAGGTCACTTGCTCAGAATTCTCAGGGTGCATGATTTTCACTCACCTGTGGTGTTCTGCTTGGTTCATAGGACTGGACTGGAAGACTTCCAATAGCTTTAAAAACACAAGACATTTCCAGTCCCTGGTACACAGCTCCTGCTTTTAGTGTTTGGAATGAAAAGAGTTAGCTATTTCTTGCCAACTCACTCATTCCATTTTGAAACGACCTAAATATCCAATATTAGAATTAATTAAATTATGATTCTATTATGAAATATTGTGCAGAAATTAATCTCCTAAGTATAAAGACTGTGTAGCAACACGGAAGTGTTTGTGTTGTAATTAACGTTAAGTGAATAAAGCAGGATAGCTGACACTCTGGGACCGCCCATGTCTCTGAGGGCTCTCAGGGTGTTCCAGCCAAGTTCCAGCTAACCACCCCCAGCTGTGGACACCCACACAGCTCAGGCACTGGCTCCCCCTTTCCTCCTCATGAACAGTCCTCAGACAATGGCCGTGGGCAGTTAATGCATAGATGCCCCAGCTCCATCACTCCTAGAGCAGGGTATTTGGAGGGGCAGGTTTAGCTCCATCACTCCTAGAGTAGGGTATTTGGAGGGGCAGGTTTAGCACCACGTCCTCCAATTTCCTTGGAGAGTAAGCTTCCATCATTTAAGTGCCTCTTTTTTTTTTTTTTTTTGGAGACGGAGTCTCACTCTGTCATCTAGGCTGGAGTGCAGTGGCACCGTATCGGCTCACTGCAACCTCTGTCTCCTAGATTCAAGGAATTCTCCTGCCTCAGCCTCCCGAGTAGCTGGGATTACAGGTGCCTGCCACCACGCGCAGCTACTTTTTGTACTTTTAGTAGAGATGGGGTTTCACCACGTTTGTCAGGCTGGTCTCAAATTCCTGACCTCAGGTGATCTGCCTGCCTCGGCCTCCCAAAGTGCTGGAATTATAGGTGTCAGCCACCGCACCCAGCCTTAAGTGCCTCTTTATTGGTTACTTTTGCTTCTGCATTTTGCTTCCCCACTACCCTAACACTACTACCTGAACTTCCCAAATCAACAACCCTCTCGTGAATCCTTTTCTCAGGATCTGCATCTGGAAAAATATCAGCCTCAATGGCAGGATAGGGAATGTGGGTATATCTCTGTCTGCTGCTGTGTAGACAATATGTTTGCACACAGACTAAGGTGGGAAGGAATGAACAATTGTGGGAGTTGAATAAGGACGGTGAGAGTATGTAAGATTCCCCTATTTCCTAAATGTCCTAAAGTTGTTAGGTGGTTTTAAAATATTTCTTGTTTTCTATCTTTATTTCTTTATTTAAAAAAATTAAGGCTGGGTGCAGTGGCTCACACAAACTCAGCACTTTGGGAGGCTGAGGCAGGTGGATCACCTGAGGTCAGGAGTTCGAGACCAGCCTGACCAATATGATGAAACCCCATCTCTACTAAAAATACAAAAATTAGCTGGGCATGGTGGCAAGTGCCTGTAATCCCAGCTACTCAGGAGGCTGAGACAGGAGAATTGCTTGAACGCAGGAGGCAGAGGTTGCAGTGAGCCGAGATTGTGCTACTGCATTTCAGCCTGGGCAACAAGAATGAAACTCCGTCTCAAAAAAAATAAAAAATAATAAAAAATTAGGCTAGTCAGGTGAAGCAGTAGGAGTGGACAAGGAACATAGAAATCTGAACTGGTAAACACCACTGCACTTGGACCAGCGTGACTGATATTTTTAAGAAAACAATAAAAGCATCTACACTCCAAATCCCCATGCACAGGAGGCTGAAAAGAGAAATGAGAAATAGCTGTGGAAGAAACGGGCTATTCCGGAATGGTCTGTTATAAGGAAGCAAGCGGGGAGAAGAGGGACAGTGAGGTTGCTGGAGCCAGGCAGGAGTAGGGGACACAACCTTGTACAAACCAGACCTCAATCTCATCTACATCTAAAATCCACATAAATCCAAAGTTTACATTGTTTAGTGCCCTGAAGTACAGAAATATCTATTTTTTTCAGCACAAACTGTATAAATGCAAAGATATAATGCATTCCTTCCAATTTTTTCCTAAACTCCAAATAGCTAAGCATTTCCTCTGGAAAATTCCTTTGCACATAAGTGAAATCATTTCTGTTGTAAAATTATGATCTGTGGTTTTATATGATCAGAGCTTCTTTTATTTTACTGATCTATTTTCCACATAAAGCCTATTTATAATCTGAAGAGGACAGTTTAGTTCTCCTGCCTCTTGGAACATTATAACAGGCTGTAGAAGCTAACATATTGCTTTATTGTTCCATCATTTTCCTCTTTAGAACTTTTGACTAAAAAGAAAATACATGCACACACAGCTAGTTCTATTGCAAGCACAAAACCAAAACCTAAACATACTCTAGGTGTAAAGCCAAACCAGACATACAGTTTTGGAGATAAAGTATTGTACCCAGCAATGCTACTTTTTAAAATGGGGAGGAGTGGAAAGTAAATGCATTCAAGAGGATAAATAGTTTTCTTTGAAAGGCTAATTAACTCAACAAGTTTTTCTTCTCTAGTAGGCAAAGAGTGAGTAGAGTAACTTTCCAGTAAAATGAACCAGTAAAGCGAAGAAGGAAAATGTGCTCTTTACTTTCCATGGTCTTTTCATCACAGCAGGACTGATACGGGTTGTATGGTAGTGAGAGCCATGTTTTTAGAGCTGGAGAAATCGAGGTTGAAACCCTGATTCAGCCACTCGTGGGCTGTGAGATCTTACGTGACTTACTTAACTTCTCCGTGCCTCTGTTTCTTCCTCTGTAAAATAGACAAACAGTTTTTCACAATATCAAAGGATGCAAAGCAACTAAAACACCCGTCAACAGACGGTAGGGAAATTCAATTTCACAGCAGAGGAAATCAATGAACTTCAGCTACATGTGACAAATAGATGGGTGTAAGGAATACAACGCTGAGACAACAGATAAATAAGTAAGTCCAAAATAACTGAAACAATAAAGTATTTAGGCATACGGTAGAAAAAAATGAGGAACTACAAAATGCTGTATAGTGGTTGACTTGGGAAGAGGAAGGGAGTAGAGTGGGAGGATCCCATGTGCGGATGCAGGTTATGGTTCATGTTCTAGTTTTAGGGTTGGGCAGTCGGTTCATTTTATTATTTAAAATATGAAGAAATGAATAAAAGATGAATGAGAGAGGACCATGCTTGGAACAATGATAGTGTGGCCTGAACCCAGGATTATGATGACCCCAAAGCTGTTGCATCTGAAGTTGGGGGAAAAAGGTGAAATTGGCAAGAAGATGCCTACTTCATAGAGCTGTCACAATAATTAAATGAGAAAGACACAGGGCATTGAATATAGATGTTATCTCAATTGCTCTCAGTTGACTAGATGTCATCTCAATTGCTATTTCACGAAATTATAGTTTTAGATTATTTCAGATCTTTGCAATGTCTCATACTTAGCGTGTATTAATTTAAAACTACTAAGATTAGTTATAAAACTGTCCATTTAGTCAGCTCAGTTCTACACATATTACAGATGACTAAAGCAGATCCTTGAATTCAACCATTTAATTTGTTTGTTTTTTAATAGAGACAGGGTCTCATTTTGTAGCCCAGACTGGACTGCAGTGGCACCATCATGGCTCACTGCAGCCTTGAACTCCTGGACTCAAGCTATCCTCCCACCTAGGCCTCCTGAGTAGCTGGGACTACAGGTTCATGCTACCACGCTGGGCTAATATTTCTATTTTTGGTAGAGATAGGATCTCATTTGGTTGCTCAGGTTTGTTTCGAACTCCTGGCTTCAAACGATCCTCCTGCCTCGGCCTCCCAAAGTGCAGTCTTTCATTTTTGAGGGCCTGCTATCTGTCAGGTGTTGTGTTGAGTCCTGGAGACTGTAGTAAGTAGCAGGTCTGGTCTTTGCAGTTGTGGCGTACATGGCTGGAGAAGGAGGGGACCAGGAATTACCTAGTTTTCAGGTGGTTATGGCTATGAAGGAGAGGGACATACTGCTGCATGTGACCTGGCATGGCTAACCCACAGAAAAGCAGCGTAGCATGGTGGGGGTAGAATGAGGGTTTGGCACAGACAGACACCAGTCACTAAAGGGCCACAGTCCTGGGCAAGTAACCGGTCTCGGGGCCATGATGAAGAGTAAACAAATTAGCATGCATCCAGCATTGAAGAGTTCCTGGCATATAACAGGCATGACGTTCATGTTATAAAGAAAGCAAACATGCGTATGTATAAGGGGCAAGTCTCCACTTGCATTTTTATACACCGCCCAGGCAGACTCCTAATCTGTAAAAGGGGCTTTTCATACTCCTCCTGTGGCGTGCAGGAGCACTGAATGAGAAAGTGTGTGTGAAGTGCAGGGCATAACACGACATTCACAAGGACATTATTATTGCTGTTACCTTCAAAACGATTTTAGGGAACGAATAGCTATTCTTTAATATTCAATGCAAGGAAATGGTGCTGAATGCCCTCATCTGCATGGATGTCACGTGGCCTGCAGGATTGTGAGCAGAAAGCTAGGAGCCTTCACCTTCACTCCCTCATCCCCAGCCCCGTGCACGCATAAAACCACTGAGCACATACCCCTTCCTGGCTCCAGGCCTGACCTGTGGCAGGACACAGTTTTGACTGTTTAGGATGGACATAAGCACAAGGGCATGATCACCCCACAGCCAGAGGCCCCAGGTCTCCACAACCTTCCCTTCTCTCCCACTCCCAATGCCACCCCTAAAAGGCCATCAAGGAACAGTTTGACTGGGTGCATGCACAAACTGGAAAAGTATCATCTCGTAATGTAAGAGCAGCAGTACTCCAAGTATTATGGCAGCAGTGATTAGCGTAATGGTCCCCAAATTATTATATGCAATGGAATTGATAGAGACATTTGGCTGTAATCACTGAGATGCTTTTTATTCAATAAGCGCTCCTTAAACATCATGGGTACCTATGCAGACACTGTATAAAGAGGTATTGGCTTTCACTTATCACTTGGCATAAACACTTATAATAAGCTTATGAGATTATTCATCATAAGCATTTAAACACGTTTCTCTGCTTCTGCGCCACACATAGTTGATTCTCTGAGGGAAATGAAGCATTAACATATGGAAGGTGAATTCTTAACCACGGCAGAATGATGATCCTTGACTCCTAAATTCAACGTGAAAATATTTTATTCTTGGCTCGGGAGCTGAGAGGGAGTTTGGCTAGGGCTGTACTCTTAGACAAGTTAAGAACAAGTTGGGATTGCTTCTTCTCCGTTACTGTGAGAAGGTGTTAGATAAGGGTGCAAATGGGTGTAAACTTTTTGCAATCACCCTTTGTATAAAAGGCAAAGCAAATGTTTTTAGAGTAAAGAATGACTAAAGTTTTTTTTTGTTTTTTGTTTTTTTTGAAAGGGAGTCTCGCTCAGTCACGCAGGCTGGAGTGTGGTGGTGTGATCTCAGCTCACTGCAACCTCCGCCTCCTGGGCTCAAACGATTCTCCTGCCTCAGCCTCCCAAGTAGCTGGGACTACAGGCGCCCACCACCACACCTGGCTAATTTTTGTATTTTTAGTAGAAACGCGGTTTCACCGTGTTAGGATGGTCTCAAACTCCTGACCTCAGGTGATCCACCTGCCTCGGCCTCCCAAAGTGCTGGGATTACAGGCATGAGTCACTGTGCCCAGCTAATGATTGAAGTTTTCAACCCTCTAGCTCTAGAAATGCTCAGCAAGGACCCCACTATTTCATGGCTCTCAGGGCAGGGGCCCCAGGGTGTCCCACCTTCACCTCCAAGTCACCTGGATCTAAGCCTAGCAAGGACACAAAGCTTTCTACATCTCTGCCCCACTTGGTCCCACCTTGATTTTGATGTAAAAATAAACAATAGATTATCTTCCTTCTCTCATCCCATATCACCTTAGCCCTCTTAACATACACAGAGACTACAATATTTGGAATTACTGAGTCCCTTCATTGAAACCTATGCTGTCATATCAGACCATGTTAATCTTTCCTCTTTCTCCTTCCAGTGGCCTCAGAAGAGAACAGAGCCTCGCAGCTGTGAAGGTGATGGGAGGCACTGGCTGCCGGGCAGGGGAGTGGGCTCTGTGGCCGCTTCCCCGCTCCTCCTTGGGGCCTGGGGCCTTGCCACTAAAGGTGATGGGCTCCACCTAGGTCACCTCTAAAGCCCCTGCCAAAGGGCCACATTCACAAGCCACAAGCCACCCAGGCCTGTGGCTGTTTGCAGGGTACATATTTTGTAGGAGGGGAGGAATTCCACAGACTTGGTATCTAAGTCAGCCCAGCTCCCAGACTCCATTACCCTCCAAGGGAGAAACCTGAACCCTGCCAATACAAGCAACTTAGTCCCTTCCAGTTTGAACTCTGTCGTTTTGGAGCAGGCCCCCGTCAATTCAGGCCCCTCCCTTTCTCCTTCCTCCAGGTGGGATCAGGGCTGACAATGTGGGGGCAAGTCTGTTTCTATTCTGTGGTTGCTGTTGTCTTCAAAGAGCTGGACCTCACCTCCCAGGCCCAGTGTGCTGTCCTCAATCCCTGCTGATGGCCAGGCTTCCCCCTGGTTGTCGTGTCCTGCCTGTGGCATCCCCGTGGCTGGCCTCTCAGCCACTTATATGCGTCCTAGGTAGGGGCAGGTGGCGCCGCCACACTGCAGAAGAGAAGCCTCCTTTGGAATCACGCTGACGTGCAGGTCCAATCACGGTGCCCTGAGGCTGACTGCTGTGGGTTCTCCCTCCTACTCAGGTGCCGACCCTGAAGGTAGATGTCAGACGCTGAAATCAGCCAAGTTCCCTGGCCCCTCACAAGGTGTGCAGTGGGGGAGTGGCTCGCTTCTCCAGTGCCCCGTTGCTCAAACCTCTAGGCGAGCATACAGACGGGCAGGCTGTGGAGGCTCCAACCCCACAGCAGTGTGTAGGGAGGAACGTTTACAGACCCAGTGGGCGTGTATTACCGGGTGCTCTTTTAGTTTAGCTGTCCGTAGGCGGCTTGTGTTAGTCAGCTCAGTTAGACCCCTGCCTTATCGCAACAACAGAGGGCTTTCTGTATCCCAGTGTTCCCGCCTTGGTGTTGGAGAATGGTGCAAGGTTTTACTGAGTGGAAGTAGCTCTCAACAGATGGGGGAGCCAGAAGGGAGATGGTTTTCCCCTGGAGTGGGGCCACTCAGCAGCCTGGGCTCTCCTCCAACTGCCCCAGCCAAACTCCCTGTCGTTCTGCCCGTTGGTGGCCTGCTGGTGCCTGTCCATGCGTTCCTCTCCGTGTCCAGCCACCTGTGTGTTCCTCCACTGACGTGTTCCTCTCCACTTCAGAAGGCATCTGTGTCTGCCTGCTGGGGTCTCCAGGGTGTTTTTATAGGCACAGAATGGGGGTGTGGCAGGGCAGGGTGGTCTTGGGAAACGGAACATTTTGGCAGGAAATGCCTGTCCTCACCTAGGTCCGTGGGGGTGGAGCCCTAGCCAGGGACCATGCCCTCTTCTACCCAGCACTTCCCTTCCCCTCTTCTATATCATTTAAAGGGACCATGCTCTTCCCTTCCCAGCACTTCCGTTCGGTATCAACGTGACGTCCTCCAAACTCATCTGGGATCTGTGGTAAGGCCTCTTCTTCAAAGACACTGCGCCTTTCTCGGGCTTACAGCATCTGAACACTATCCCCATATCCTTCAATTCTCCTCTTCCCCATTATGGCCCCATTCAACTCAGTTTGGCTAGAAAGCAGCTCTTATGTTATCCTGAATCCCCCCCTGGCCAGGCAAGGTGGCTCACACTTGTAATCCCAGCATTTTGGGAGGCTGAGGCTGAAGGAATGCTCGAGGCCAGGAGTGCAAGACCAGCCTGAGCAACATAGTGAGAGCTTCTCTCTATTTTTAAAAAGATTATGAAAAAGAAAACATAATCCTCTCCCTCCTGATTTGCTTACAGAATAATTTGTTTATGGAATACTATAAGCAGTGAGGGTGAGGGACCCATTTCGGAATAGGTAGACCTAGTTCATTCTCCAAAGAATTTGCATAAAAAGAAAGATGAATATATATACAATTTATGGAGATATTTACAAAGAAACATTAGTTACATTGAACTCCAAGTGCTCAGAGATACAAATGAGACAATGGGTGGAATTAATCTGGGTTGCAAATTGCAATCCAGAGGGAGGCAGGAGAGGAAAGGAGAGATTCACAGCAGCAGTGGAAGAGAAAGGAGTCACAGGTCCAGAAGTGGGTTTAGGTGAATGTCCAGGGGTTGCTGGAAGTTCAAAGCAAAGCATGTGGATTTGGGACTGTAGAGCGGGGTAGGGGGCACTGAAACATCTTTTTTTTTTTTTTTTTTGGATACAGATTCACACTCTGTCAGCCAGGCTGGAGTGCAGTGACACTGTCATGGCTTCCTGCAGCCTTGACCTCCCAGATTTAAGTGATCTTTCCACCTCAGCCTCCTGAGTAGCTGGGACCACAGGTACATGCCACCACGCTTGGCTAATGAGTTTGCAGTGGGGGAGGTGGTCTCTGTATGTTGCCCAGGCTGGTCTTGAACTCCTGAACACAAGTGATGCTCTCACCTCCGTCTTCCAAAGTATTAGGATTATGGATGTGAGCCCCTGCACCTGGCCTGGTGAGCACTCTTGATCAGAACCAAGCTGCCCAAGGAGGGTGTAGGTAAAGAGGGAGACAGTGGGTTAACAGCCAGAAGAAAAATCCAAGCAGGACAGCACTGACTTAGATTTGATAAGATGATTCCGAAGGTACCCAGCGGAGTGGAGTAACATGGTCAAGCAGGAGAAATGGCTGCAGCTCATTCAACACCAGCCTCTAGAGGAGACTGGGGATAGATATGAAGAACAATGTTGCAAACTGCAAAGCCTAGAGGCCTGGTCATGAGATGTGGATGGGATTCTGGGGAAGGGAAGGATATGCTCAGCTGTCAGGCAGGCTGCAGAGAAGGAAGCTGCTGTCTTTGGCAGCTGACGGGGTGTGATGAAAACTAGAGAGGCGGCATGGATTACCGAGGCTGCAGGCTTGCGGAAGCGGTGGGGACTGGAAAAGCTCACCAGGACAGAGAAGTTGGGCAACAGGCAAGGCTGGTTGAGGGAAGGGTGGGGAGTTTGAGGTCTCAGACCTATTTGTATTTGGTTGGCAATGTCCTGGAGCCCTTGGTACGTGACTTCCAGAAGAGGGAAGGCCAGGATGTGTCTTGGGCTAGGAGGATGGTGGGAGGCAGTTCTAGGCCATGCAAGGTGCATGGAGGAGCCCTGAGCTGTTCTCTATCCAACAAGAAAGACAAGCGCTCCCCTTAGCAATGTGTAAGTCAGCGAAGGACCTTCTCAGTCCCCTGTCTCTCCATCTCTGAGCTTGGAAAGTTAAGAACACAGAGCTGGGACACCATTGTCTCAGCTCACATTTGTTTTATGTATAATGTGACATTTGCCTTTAAATTATCTTTAAAGCACTGACAAAGTAGCATAGTTTACTCACCTGAAAAGAGTTTGGGATTTGGAGAATCACAAACTTGGATTAAAATCCTAGGTCTAGAAAGAAAATGTGGTCTATCCATACAATGGAGTATAATTCAGCCTTAAAAAAACAGGAAACTCTGACATGTGCTAGAACATGGATGGATCTTGTGGATGTTACGCTGAGTGAAATAAGCAAGTCACAGAAAGACAAACGCTGCGTGATCCCACTTAGACGAGGTACCTAGGGCAATCCAATTCACGGAAACATAAAGTAGAATGGTGGTTGCCAGGAACTGGGAAAAACAAGGAAGGAGGAGTTGTGGTTTAATGGTGCAGTTTCAGTTTTGCAAGATGAAAAAGTTCTGGCAATTGTTGCACAATATGCATGTAGTTAACACTGTTGTATTGTACCCTTGAAAACAGTTAAGATGGTACATTTTATGGTAGATGATTCTACCTCGGTTAAAAAAAAATCCAGCATCTAGTCCTAGTGACTGTGTGGCCTTGACTTTGCACAAGTCACTTAATTTCTTGGGGTCTCAGTTTCTTCATCTGTACGATGGGCATAGAATACCCACTCACAAGGATATTCTGAGGATGAAAGGAAAGCATGTATGTGAAGCTTCCGACGTACCATCGCACATAAAAGGTGTTTGCATTTTAGTTCAATTAAACGTGCTACATTTAATTCCACTATCACCAAAACCTAAATGGTTCCTTTTTAAGAGCCCAGACCCTCTTAAGATGCAGCAGTGTGTCTCAGTGCAGCCCACACAATACTGAGGATAAAATGGTTAACAGTAACGCCCTGAGCTGCTACACCCAGAGGATTTGTAATAGGGCTACACAAGAAGTGGCCCAGCATTTCTTTTGTTGTCATTGTTTCCAAGACAGGGTCTCGCCATGTTGCAGCTGGCCTCAAACTCCTTGGCTCAAGCCCCAGGCTCCCAGGTGTCAGGGACTACAGGTACATGCCACCATGCCTGGTTCTGTATTCCTGTTTTTGATGGGAGAGGGGTCCCATATAAAAAGGTCACTCTTCTTGTCAAAAGAAGCTGAACATATTCCCTCCTGACCACACAAATTAGGAAGAAATCAAATACAACTAGCCAGAACTTTGGGTTCTCAGATATGATAGGCCTCAAAAATATGGAGAAGATTTTGCAAAAAGTAGATGCCACAAACAACAAGCATTTTGGTTAACCCCAAGGGAAGGAGAAATAAATCTCCTTAGGAATATGATTGCTAAATATTTGATGGTCAAAGTGAAATCTGAATAAGTTCCGGTGTAGAGACAGAGGTCTTACTAGAGAGGTCGAACCAGATAATTGTGGAATATGCTTAGCAGAATCACTAGAACTTGGAGACCCAAGATGAAGAAGAATTCAGCCAAGACTGGAACAGAGAACATTTCCTTAGCCATTCCAGGCTGAGTTTTTCTTATTCTTTAGTGAGAAGAATTTGGGGGTTTATGCCAAAATGCCTTTCTGTACCATGTGTGGTTTGTTGCATAAAATTAGAAGTTAACAGGAAATGAACTGGATTGGTCTTATTTCATAGCATGGGTTCAAACCCTCTCGATACCTCCTTTTGTTATCTTCGTAAAGTCCTGGGTTAAGGACAGCCTCCAGCTATTATTGTAGCAAGATACCTGTGCAGGGTGGACCCCTTCATGATTGCAGTTCAAATCCTGGTGCCCGGAGTTTCCAGGTAAGCAGCAACCCTCACACAATGTTGTCTGGGTGTGCGGCATGTGTAACAATAGTGCACCACACCCAGAAAGACAATATGCCAAAATATTAAAATGTCCTACCCAGCCACTGTGTCACGTAGAACACGCATGGCCCAACACAAGCCAGTCCCTCTTAAAATGTCAGGGTCGTTGACAGGGTCACTCACAGGCTGACTTAATACTTGCACATTGCTCTCAACTTTCTTAGGCTGTTTACTTAAGCTGTCTCAGGCTTCCTCTCCGCCTTGGTTAACAACATGGCGGTGAGGTTTGGCATCAGGCAGAACTGAGTTGGAATTCCATCTCTATCCCCTCTAATGACTGTGCAAGCCGATCACGTTACTCAACCTTGCTGAGTTCTTCAGAATTCTGCATCCATGCAACCATAACAAAAGAACAAGATCACATCCTTTGCAGCAACATGGATAGAGCTGGAGGCCGTTATCCTAAGTGAACTAATGCAGAAACAGTAAGCCAAAAATCACATCTTCTCACTTGTAAGTGGGAGGTAAACATTGAGTACACACGGACACAAAAATGAGATCAATAGACACTGGGCATTCCAAAGTGGGGGATGGAGAGAGGGGATTAAGGGTTGAAAAATTACCTGTCGGGTACTATGCTCATTACTTGGGTAATGGGATCATTAGAAGCCTACACCTCAGCGTCATGTAATATCCTCATGTAACAAATCTGCACATGTACTCCCTGGATCTAAAGTAAAATTAAAAGAGAAAAGAAAAGAAAAAAAAAAGAATTCCGGATCCTTAGAGAGAATTTAAGAAGCTACCCCAGGTTCAGGGGGAGAAGATACAGGACATAGCCGAAGGTCACCTGGTCCACATGAGCTCCACCCTAAATGCCAACCGCCGCCTCTCACCTCTTCCCTGTGTCACCCTCTCTCTCATTGCCCCCGTTTCTGATTCTTGCTTCATTCTCTTATCCCAGGAACCTGCTCCTAGGCCTTGACCTCTTTCCTTGATGAGCTCTTTCATTCACAGAGACTCCTATGTTCACAGAATCTCTGATAACGTCCTTCATGCTCACAAAGATTTCATCTTCCTTTACACACACTCTCCCTTAACTAACTATGTTTCTCCCTTTATTAAAATAAAAAACGGACTGGCCCTTCAATTTCACTCTTGTTCAAGATGTCCTAAATGGATGTAAGAGGGCTGCTAACTTTTCAATGTTCTCTGATCTCACTCTTACAAGGACGTGTATCTTTTTCTTATCATTACGGTATCTGGTCTATAGGGCAGGGTCTTGTGTTTTGTGTTCCCATCCCCTGTGTGTGTGAGAGAGAAGGCACGTGTTTTCTCAAACGTGTCTGTTTTTCTGTCTGGGATGCCAGCACCACGTTGTAATCTGGATCCCATATCTCACTTGCCTTCGAGGCCCAGCAGGACAGCTGAGTCCCTACGTGCACTCGGCCAGCTGCGCCTTCCACTTCGGCATCCTGCTTGGGAACTTTCTCCTACGTAGATGCTGCTAATTAACTCGACCTAAACCCCGGTTTCCACAGCTACGTGTTCAAATGAAAGGGCTGTGGAGACATCGAGGATCTCCTTGCTTCCTGCAGAGGAAGATCAATTTCTCCTTCCTCCTTTAATTTGCAACTGACTTCCTCCAGGAAGCGGGCGTTCCTCAGGAGATGTCAGAAGTAGTGGTTACATATCGGGTCTTTTACATGAGAAGTTGCAGGGTTTTAAGGAGTGTTGAAAACCAGGCACTTTCCCCTGGGTCTTGCCCATACAATCACATCTGGCTCACATCAACTCCTGCTAACTTAACACATGTCTCCGTGGCTTCCCCATCCTTACTGTCCAGGGCCAAGCCGTCTGCAAAGCTTGTTTGTTCTCTCATGCTCAAAACAAAAGCACGTCCCTGCTTTTGTCCCGGGCCTGCCCTCATGTTTAGAAATCACAAGGTGGGTTGTTGGTCTCCGGGGGTCACTTCTGGTGAAATGATCAGGGTGGCTGAAGAGGGTTTTATAAATGAGATTTGATCAAAACCAGGGTTGAGCCCCCCTGCAGCAAACCCCTGAGGCCAACAGTTCGAGACGAGCCTGACCAACATGGCAAAAGCCCATCTCCACCAAAAATACAAAAACTAGCCGGTGTGTGGTTGCAGGTGCCTGTAATCTCAGCTACTCGGGAGGCTGAGGCAGGAGAATAGCTTGAACCCAGGAGGCAGAGGTTGCAGTGAGCCAAGATGGTGCCCCTGCACTCCAGCCTGGGTGACAGAGTGAAACTCTGTCTAAAAAAAATAAAAATAAAAATAACATAGTCTTTGTCCAAATCAGGAACCTCCTGAGAACCCAGAGAGTTGGAGCAGGACTGGCTGGCGCAAGGAAAGGTTTGGAATTAAGAATCTTCTGAGCTGTGTTTAATAGCCATTCATGTATTGGATGATTTAGACCTTGGTTTCCCATCGGCAAAAATGGGAGTGACCATAGGATGGCTGCCAGGTTTAAATAAGAAATTTAAAGATATTTCAGTGAAAAGAACTACATGGATTATTACTACAATGATGATAAGTAATATAATATAGGTAATATCCCTTTTGTGAGGATATCTATTCCTCACAACATTTCTGAGGTGGGTACTGTGATTCTCCCTGGTTGACAGAAAAAGGCTCAACGGTTTAGGGAAGTGGCAGTAAAGCGCTCAAAGGTTCAGGGAAGTGGCAGTAAAGGGAGACAGGAATGCTGCCCGCTTGGCCTGGCTCTAGACATTCGCCCTTAACCAACACACTAGTAGTGATAGTTACCTCCGTATTGGTAATGGAGGTAACTAGTATTGGTAACTAGTAGTGATGGTTATCTCCAATTGGTAATAATTGGTAATTATTACCAATTATTATTACTAATAATTGGTTTCTTACCAGTACTCCAATTTAGTAATAACTGGTAATTAGTGCAATGTATACTTTTTATAAATGATAAATTACAAATGAAATTCATGTTCATTGCAAAACAAAAAAACTCAGACAACAGAAATACTTTAAGTATTTAAAGTAAAAAGTGGTAGGCCCACCCCCGAGAAGGGTGTCGGCTGTTTGATGAACATCCATTCAGACTTTTTTTGATGCCTGCACACTGAGGGCTGTTTGTTTTCACAAAGGTTAAATCATACTCTATGCATTGTTCTGCACGACAGTTACATCTTTTTTTTAGATGAAAGCAATGTGGGGTAGTGGCTAAGCGCAGGCTTTGCATCTGAGCTGTGTTTAAGTCTCCAACTCCTTCTAGTAGAGCTGCATATCCTTGGGCAAATTACTTAACTTCTCTAAGTCTCATCTTTAAAGTGGGTCTCATGCAAGAAGACATATGCAGGGGCAACAAGTATATGAAAAATTGCTCCACATCACTGATCATTAGAGAAATGCAAATCAAAACCATGGCGAGATACCATCTCACACCAGTCAGAAAGGCGACTATTAAAAACTCCAAAAATAGCAGAGATTACAGTGAAAAGAGAGCACTTATACAGCTGGTGGGAATGTAAATTAGTTCAGCCACTGTGGAGAGCAGTTTGGAGATTTCTCAAAGAATTAAAACAGAACTACCATTTGACCTGGCAATCCCATTACTGGGTATATATATACTCAAAGGAATATAAATCACTCATCACTCACGAGGTCAGGAGTTCAAGACCAGCCTGATCAACATGTTGAAACCCCGTCTCTACTAAAAATACAAAAATTAGCTGGGCGTGGTGGCACATGCCTGTAATCCTAGCTACTCAGGAGGCTGAGGCAGGAGAATCACTAGAACTTGGGAGGTGGAGGTTGCAGTGAGCCGAGAGTGCACCACTGCACTCCAGCCTGGGTGACAGAGTAAGACTCTGTCTCAAAAAAAAAAAAAAAAAATCACTCATCATAAAGACACATGCACACATGTGTTCATTGCAGCACTGTTCACAATAGCGAAGACAGGAGATCAACCCAGATGCCCATCTACAGTGGACTGGATAAAGAAAATGGGGCACATATACACCATGGAATACTACACAGCCATGAAAAAGAACGCGATCATGTTCTTTGCAGCAACATGGTTGCAGCTGGAGGCCATTATCCTAAGCAAATTATGCAGGAACAGAAAACCAGATACCGCATGTTCTCATTCATAAGTGGGAGCTAGACACTGAGTACATATGGACATACAGAAGGGAACCATAGGCACTGGGGCCTACTTGAAGCTGGAGGGTAGGAGGAGGGTAAGGATTGAAAAACTGCCTAATCAGGGACTATGCTCACTATCTGGGTGATGAAATAATTTGCACAGCAAAACCCAGCAACATGCAATTCACCCATGTAACAAATCTGCACGTAAGTACCCCCTGAACCCAAGATAAAAGTTGGAAGGAAATAAATAAATAAATTACTATGTAACTATTTAATTTTAAAAGATGGGCCTCATGCTACTTACCTTTCAGTGTTCTTATGGTGATTACAGACGACAGATGTAAAATCGCCAGGCACATATTAAGTAGCGGGGATCATTACTATTTTCAATAAACTGTTTAATTCTGGGCCATTTTTCATTTTTGAACTGCAAAACAAGGTGGGTTGTATTCAATAAAGATACTCTCTTAGATGCTTTATTCTGATGAATTCTCAATGGTGTTCATTCCTGTTTTTTTTTTTTACATCAGAGGTTTTCAACCTTCAATGCAAATTACAATTACTTGGGAGGTTTGTAAAAAATCCCAAACCAGGCCACACTGCAGAGCAACTACATCAAAATCTCTGCTCTTGGAACTTAAACATTAGTCTTTTGCTAAAGTTCTCCAGGTGATCCCAATATTCAGGCAAGCAAGAGAATCACCACTTTGTTTGGTACCCTCCGTGCTCCCAAGAAACAGACATCTAGACGAGAAGGGAATGGATTTTATTTGCTGAATGTATTTGAATCAAAGAGTTTATTACTTTTCTTTTCTTAATGCAGTATAATTAATATTTAAATACACATGAAGAGGGAGAGCCAGATAAATTAAATCAAATAAAATATTATAAATCGTAAAGTATATTCTATATTTTTCATTATAAAAATACAAAAAATGAAATTTAAATATAAAAATTAGGCTGGGCGTGGTGGCTCATGCCTGTAATCCCAGCACTTCGGGAGGCCAAGGGAGGCTGATCACCTGAGGTCAGGAGTTCGAGACCAGCCTGGCCAATCCCACCTCTACTAAAAATACAGAAATTAGCTGGGTATGGTGGCACGCACCTGTAGTCCCAGCTACTTGGGAGACTGAGATGGGAGAATCGCTTGAACCCAGGAGGTGGAGGTTGCAGTGAGCTGAGATGGCACCACTGCCCTCCAGCCTGGCCAACAGAGCGAGGCTGCATCCCTGCCCCCCCGAAAGAAATCATAGTCCTGCTACCTTAAAATATACAAATACTTTGTATATAAGCCTATGCAGATTCATATATCTTTTATATATATATATTTACTGGTATGTAGTGTAGATGGATTTTTTCCTACAATAGACTTTATTTATTTATTTACTTACTTACTTACTTACTTACTTATTTATTTATTTTTGAGACAGGGAGTCTCATTCTGTCGCCCAGGCTGGAACGCAGTGGTGCGATCTCGGCTCACTGCAACCTCCGCCTCTTGAGTTCAAGTGATTCTCCTGCCTCAGCCTCTCGAGTCCATGGGATTACAGGCGCCCACCATGCCCAGCTAATTTTTGTATTTTTTGGTAGAGATGGGCTTTTGCCATGTTGGCCTGGCTGGTCTCGAACTCCTGACCTTGGGTGATCCACCCACCTCGGCCTCCCAAAGTGCTGGGATTACAGATGTGAGCCACTATGCCCAGCCTATAATAGACTTTAAAATACATAATTATATCCAATATTATAATTCAATATACCTCTTCATTAGTGAAGAAATTATATATATGCACTGAAAGAGTGCATATATATAACCTGCCATGGTTATAAGAAGTCATTTCCAGAGCCCTCTTCCACAGGCAGCTTTGATCACTGGAGCATCAAGCAGTACCCATCAGGTTTATTCTCAACCCCCCAAGTGTTTGCTATTCTTGTTTTATACATCCAGTTCCTCTGTTGCCCAAACCGACCCTTTTCCAGAGGCTCCCTGTCCACCCCATTCAGAATCTGATGGCTGAAACTACATCAGTGGGGAAGCTATTCTAAGATGTGAATTAATTCTGTTGGAGCATGTGCTGGCCCCAGTGTGAGACATTAGGGGCACAACTTTAAGCCAGGCAGACATGGTCTCATAGAGGAATTGGCTTCAGGCTAACATCTCAGCAGCTAGGAGGACCCTGCTGCTCTCAGCTAAGTGCAATTCCTTATAAAGTTGTCCACAGTGGGGAGGGTACATTCGTTTAAACTCTTTTTGTTACGTTGATTTATTTTCTCCTTTGGATTGAAATAACTCAACGGGAAAGTGAAGAAAGGCATCGGCTGGGATGAGGAGAGAAGGAAAGAGAGTCATTTCCACATGTGATTATGAAGCAGATTGTAGTAATTTGTCTTCCATAGTGAAACCCCTACTTAAGCTCATTATAAAACCTCTGGGAAAAAAAAAAAAAAAAGCACATGCAACAGGCAACAGTGGCCACCTGCAAGTGGGGATACAAGTGGCTGGGGAGAGGATTCACCTTGAATACCACATTCACACACTACTTCTCAAAGAAAAACTGCATCGCGGAAAACGATCTGTCCTTTAATACCAGTAACTACTCTCCATTGTCACTTCTCTGGGATAGGCGCTAAGTTTATCTGTGTTTTCTCATTTGGCTTATTTATGCATTTACCTGGTAATGACACATGTATAAATAAACAGATAGTTCTTGACCTCTGGAAGCATACTGATAAATCGGCCCACAGACATGCGGAGGAACCAAGGGCAAACAGCAGACAGTTCACTTGGTGCCAGCCACAAGGAAGGTGTATTTGAGGGAATGCATCGTGGGTGGAACATACTTAGTCAGGGTGGGGTCACAGGGAAATCACCTTTCTTACCGAAGAGATTCCAGGGAAGACGGGAAGATTGTGGAGGTGGTTTCAATGGCCAAGGAGACATTTCTGAAGTATGTGGGAGGAATGCTGGTGCAGACACAGGTGACTTAGCCAGAACACTGCCGCAGCTGACCAGGGACTCATCACATGGAGATCCCACAAATGACAACAAGAGAACATTTGATTCGAGGTTTGAAGGAATGGAGGGAACACGTCTTTAAGGTGTCTGGGAGCGTAATGTTCAAGTGTGGAAGCAGCCATTGCAGAGGCTCTGGGGCAGAAATGTGCTTGACACATTCAGGAGACGGTAAAGAAGCTGCTGTGGCTGAAGCAGAGGGAACTGTGCTGCTCTCTAATCCAAACTGTAAGCTCCTTGAGGTCAGAGACCATGTCTACCTGGCTCAAGGCTGTGCCCTTAATGTCTCACACTGGGGCCAGCATATACTCTAACTGAATTAATCCACATCTTAGAATAGCTTCCCCACTGATGTAGTTTCAGCCATCAGATTCTGAATGGGGTGGACAGGGAGCCTCTGGACAAGGGTAGGTTTGGGCAACAGAGGAACTGGATGTGTAAAACAAGAATAGCAAACACTTGGGGGGTTGAGAATAAACCTGACGGGTACTGCTTGATGCTCCAGTGATCAAAGCTGCCTATGGAAGAGGGCTCTGGAAATGACTTCTTAGAACCATGCCAGGTTATGTATATGCACACTTTCAGGTGACTAACGACTTCATAGGAGATAAAAACAACATCCTCTACTTACTCTGTGCCTAATACTTCACTAAATGTTTTAGCTGAATTAGCTTTAATGATTGTTATGGAGATTAAATGGGATATCTCCATTTTACAGATGAACAAACTGACTTTTAGACTTGCCTGAGGTCACACAAGCAATGGCAGAGACAAGTAGGGAGCCTGGGCAGTGTGATTCTAAAGCCTTTACCCTTAAACCGTGTTCCATAATTGCCTCTCTCCTCTTCTTGTCCCACGGTGGTGGGATGGTCTTATTATAGTGGTATGGACACACCAGTGAATGAAGGTACAGAGAATAAACCTTAACTCTCAGATTGGACTCCCACTTCAGTGTATTTTTGAATCAAATGATGGCAACCGCCCCCCATGTCTGTCTTTTGGCTTGGGGTCTAGTCCTCAGAAATGAGGGCAAGAAGCAGCTACAATGAGAGGCAAGTCTTTATGAAGGAATCTATGACCTTGAGGCTTGAAATTGACTGAGAAAAATACCCCGGACTAGGAGGAGCCTGGTGATCAAAGGAAGTAATGCCTAACAAGGGAACGCCTGGAAGTTTTCATGGAAAATGGCAGCACAGTCCTGGAAAATCCCTGTCATGCCCTATCTCTCCAAGACACAGATGAGATGTGTGGTGTTCCCACTGGGACAAGCACTGACAGGAAATTAGGGTGGCAGGGAGGGCAGGAGCACCCACCTAAAGGATCAAGATATGCCTCCAGAATCAACAGCCATTGATTCATTAACTTACAAGTAAGAACACAATGGAGATGTTTTGGCTGTTGACACACGGCCCTGCCACTGAGGCCCAGCAATGTCAATTAGGAAGGAAACGGTTGAATGCAAGCTCTTTAGGTTGTCCGTGTGACCTCGAACACAGTCACAGGCCTATTCAAAGGGTGTATGGAACTAACAGTAAGATGACTAACTCAAACCCGGACAGCGGCTAAGAGTGGTGAGTTCCCTGAGAAGTCCTTTAAAAGGAAGAATGTGGGCTTTTCCATCTCTATCTACTTCCCTCTGGAGAGTCTTTAAAGAAATCAAAGAGACTGAAGACAGGAAGTAGCCTTTATCCTGTGATCTCACCACATCCCACTTGGTGCTTTAGTGCCAAACAGGGGCCTCTTCCCTGATGTGATAAGAAGAGCTGCTTTCTTCAAGATCTGAGTGGTCCTTGGCGCTTATGGCAGTCTTGTCAGCAGGATGTTGGCTGCTGGATCAGGGGCTGAATCCTAATCTCTGGGAAAGCCTTGTGGATAAAACCATGAAGAGTTGACATGAATGCAAAACAATGAATGAACCCATTCCCCAGATTAAAGGAAAATGGGAGATGAATGGAAGATGCTTGGGCCAGTTCCTTATAGTATCGCAAAAGACTTTAACACCAGGCTAGATCGACTTCCTGCCCTTTAATTTCGCTTCTGAATTTTCTGTGAGAACACAGACATCTTTATCAGGATAGACAATACATGCGCATTAATTCCTCAAAGGAGGGGAAGCGCACTGAAACACATCAGGATGGAAACAAAACACACCAGGGCAAGCGACAATGAGGAAAACCACAAAACACACCAGGGCAAGCGACAATGAGGAAAACCACAAAACATCTGCCTCCATCTGGTCTAAAGGCAGGGCCATTAGTGCAGGATGTGGCACCAATTTAGAGCTGATTGCCAGAAAGCCCGTTACTCTGATCTTCGTGGACCACAGCATGAACTTTGTGGGCTTGAAAGCACAATGTTGGTGTTTGTGTGTGTGTGTGAATATGTTAGGAAGAAATTGAAAGTGAGTAATCAACGTCAGGAAGTCACATCTCTTTTTCAGACACGACACATTTATTTTTAATGTGGTTCTAATGTCCCTCACCAGCAGAAGGAGCACTGAACTAAGAGTGAGGCCCAAAACCTGGGTCTGGTTTTGGGTTTTCCACTAAGTGGATGGCCTTCAGTGTTTCAAGTCAGTTGGGATTTTAGAGACTACACCGTGTACTGCCTTGGGCTAAACACACACTGGGAGGTATAAAGATGAACAATCCAAGACATCTGTCCTCAAACTTGCATCCAAATTGAGCAGACAGGCAAATGAAAAAAAAAAAAAAAACAAAAACAGTGAGAGCATAAGGGAGGGGGTGTAGGTGTTAGAATAAAAGCACAACATGTTAAAATAATAGGAAGCTGGAGGAGATTGATTTCAACTGGCAAGATATTTAATAGGCATATAGGGATGGCATCCTAGGTGGAGGAAATAGCATTGTAACCTGGCAGATTTATAAAAACGGAACCACGGTGAGATACCATTTCACACTCATTAGGATGGCTACTATAAAAAATAATTAACGTGTTGGTGAGGATGTGGAGCAATTGGAACTCATGCGCACTGTTGGTGGGAATGTAAAATGATGCAGCCACTATAGGAAACAGTATGACGGTTCCTCGAAAAATTGAAAATAGAGCTACCATATGATCTAGCAATTCCACTTCTAGGTGTATACCCCCAATAAATGAAAGCAGAATCTCAGGGAGATATTTGTGCACACATGTTTGTAGTAGCATTATTCATAATAGCTAAAACGTGAAGCGACCAACCCAAGTACCCATCAACAGTGAATGAATAAACAAAATGGGATACATGCATGCAATGAAACATTATTTACCCTTACAAGGAAATTCTGACACTTGCTACACCATGCATGAACCTTGAGAATATGATGCAAAGTTAAATTAGCCAGTTACCAAAAGACAAATACAGTAGATTCCACTCATATCGAGGTACTTAGTCATCAAGTACATAGAGACAGAAAGTAGAATGGTGGTTCCCAGGGCCTGGGATTAGGGAGGGGAAGTGAGGCGTTGTTGAATGGATACAGAGTTTCAGTTTTACGAGAGGAAAAGAGTTCTGTGGGTGGATGGTGGTGGATGATAACACAACAATGTGAATGTACTTAATGCTACTGAACTGTACACTTGAAGATAATCAAGATGGTAAAATGTAGAGTATGTGTATTTTATCACAATATGAAAACAAACAAGAAGAAGCAGGGTGGATTTAAGAGAAAAGAGTTTGTGAGCCAAGGGTTTAGGAGATAAAGACCGATCAGGGCTCTTGAAGAGGGTCTTGAGCCAGGGCAAGCCAAGTTATTTGCCACATGGTACCTGCCAATGAGAGGGGAGAGGAAGAAAAAAATAAACTCAAGATAGGCCATCTATGGGGAGAAATACATTTTGTCTTGGGAACGACACAATAAATGTCATGGTCATATTTGTTGTCAATACGTTTTATGAGTTTTTGCTATAAATATGGCATTTAAGAATATCCCAGGGCCATTTGGGATAAGATAGATTCTTATCCCATCTGAGAGAAGTCTTGTGGGGCCACGCCATGCTCCATTCCCATGACCCAGACAAGCAACTTTCTATCTGGATGTGAACCAGGTGAATATCCCAGATGGCACATCTAAATTAGAATTAGAGGAGGGCCAAATATAGGAACACTTTACCAAGATGAGAGTGGAGTGTAGGGGAACCATGAGGAAGAGAGCAGTGTTCTGGAGCAAGTAACTGGGACTGTTACCATCCCCAGACCTACAGGGTGAGGAGAGGGAGTGGGTCCTGGCTCTGGAAGGAAGGGGCCACATTGTTCAGTGGCTGCCTTGGGAAGTACAGTGACATTGGTGCCCTGCTGCAGCCAGTCCTAGACAATCCCACAGGGAACGAACCTGGGGGAAAAAACAACCCTGAACTCACTCCTATCTGGGATCTCCTGCCAGTGTTCCTCACCTGCCAAGGCCGAGAGGGAAGCCCGTGGCTAAGCCGCCTGTCTGACGTCGTCCAGGGCTCTCTAACATCAGCACACATCAGCACTCCCTGGAAGGCGTGGTACAACACAGATTGCTGGACCCCACCCCAACGTTTCTGATTCAGTAGGTTCTGGTGAGGCCTGAGAATCTGCATTTTTAACAAGTTCCAAGGTGGTCTGGGGACCACACTTTGAGAACCACTGACGTAGCCCATGCAGATCGGCCTCCTAGAACAAACAGCAGAAGAAAAATGGAGAGTAGATTTGCAAAGGCAAACACCTATTTAATTTAATTAAGGATCCTGATGGACCCCATATGAGTGTCAAAATCTTTGCAGGCCTCAGTTTCCTTGCCTATACAATAATACTCAGTCTCCTTGCTTACTTTGTGAAGTGCCCCCTATATTCAACTCTCCTCTAATCTAAGCCCTCCTGTCTCTAAAAGAGACCTGTAAGATGCCTTCTAACTCATTCTGTGATCCCATGGACGCAGAGCTGCAGTACCTAAAGCTCCATCTCTTGAATGACCATGAAGATAGTACTTCCTTGTACACGTGAAGCAGTTACTATTGCTATAGTCCTCTAGTGGTTTGTAGAGTCATGTGATGCATTATATGGATAGATTCTTGTTTTCTAATTGTTTTTCCTATTTGATTTAAAGTGACTTTGGACAGGACACATACAACGACCTTTCCAGAATATTTCTCTATAGACAAAAGGAGGCATTCACTACATCAGATAACCTATGCTCCAAAATAGGCAGGTCCCATTTGATTTGTGCAAAATCAGACATCAAGGAGATCATTTGAAGTGTTACAAGAGAATGCACCTAATTAATAGAAGTCCGGTGGGTTTATACTAACTATGCCTGTAAAATTGCTATTCAGTGTTGCCTGTGAAATACTTTTCTCTTTTCCAGAGCTCATTTGTTAGAATCCAAAGACCCCCGTGGTTCTCCAGGTCATCGGTGACGGCACACGTGCGAGTGTGCACACGGGCTCTGAGTGTTTACGGAGCTCATTTGTTAGAATCCAAAGACCCCCGTGGTTCTCCAGGTCATCGGTGACGGCACACGTGCGAGTGTAGACCCCCGTGGTTCTCCAGGTCATCGGTGGCGGCACGCGTGCGAGTGTGCACACGGGCTCTGAGTGTTTACGGAGCTCTTCACGGGTGTGTGACTTTGTGTCCCATATATTCACAGTGACGCAGATGACATACGGGCATGGCTGAAAGGGTTTGGAAAATACCCATCTGTTCTTCGGTTCCCCTTTTTTTCTTTCAATTAACAACAACAACAACAACAACAAACCCTTTTCTTAAGTTCTTATGCAATGGCTGGTTGAAAATAGACCCCCTCCCAGAAGTCTCCTTCTTCCTGCAGCCTCCAGGAATCTTAACATGTCTTTTAAACAATCACTTTGCTCTCTCTTCAGCGTGTCTCTGACCCAGAAATTTAAGCTGCTCTTAAGTTACTGACTCACGTATTCATTCACGGATCTGTGGCTATGAAGTCAATCTGTGGCTTAAGGATACGTGAGTAAGTCATGGGGAAGATTTCAGTTGGGATATTTGTGTCTGGATTCTGGGAGATTAAAGACTTTCAGGTGCCTTTAGGGTAGATCTTTCATTAAGAGCTTTCAGAGACCTGGGCCCAAGGAATAGCCTCCTCTATAGATCCATTTCATTCATTCAACAAACTTTTCTGAGTACCCACGATAGTGCTCTGGAAACCCATCATGGTGTGTGGTAAGGACGCCTCATGTAGCCGACTTCAACCTGTATGTGAGGTGCATGAGGAGCCAGGCTTCAAAGTGATGAACTCTCCCAATAGACTGCCAGGGCCCCTGAGGACACTTGTTCATGTCATGACAGTATATCTAGCTACCTAGCACATACTGAGTTCTCAGTAAGTATTTACTGACTGAGTGCAGTAATGGAAAAGTAAACAAAGAGCTCTGGGGGCATCGAGGTAGGACTGCTTCATCCTCCCTGGGGGTCCGGGATGGGCACCAGCTCACTAGGAGAAGAAGGGAGAGGCCTCTGTACCCCTGTCTTCCTAGGAGGCCCTGGGCAACCCTCGATCTGTACTGAAAGGTTCCATTTGTTTTGACAAACCAAAGAGACAAACAAAACAAACCTGAATTCTCTTCTAAACATATTACCTCAAGCTTTTAGGGCCAACAGCCTGAAAATGTCTGCAGACCTTTTGCACGGAATTGCCACTCTTGGTTCGTTTGACTCTGGGTGGGGAGGTGATAGATTCAAGCCAAATTACTCGGAACTTCAAAATTCATTGATTGTGAAGCAAAGGGACCTGAGCATCATCCTTCTGAAGAATATACAGAAGGTATTAAATGAGCTGGAGCCCCTGCCTGCCCTCTTCTTGTTCCCTTGTTATTTTTATTTGGGCATGGACCTGGGATGGGGCAGAATATTAGGGGATGAAGGTGAATATGCTGAGTAGAACCATAAAGCCAGAAATTTCATTTAAATAAGAAGAAAAAGGAAACTCCCAATCAATTTACAGTCTTCCGGGAATTGCCTGGTTCTGGATTAGGGAGGCAGCGGAGTTCTGTTGACTCAAGGGAAAGGCATGCTTGACATGGGAGTGTAAGAAGAGACAGCAACTTTGCTCCTGTGTTCCTTCTCTTTCTGTAACCAGCCACAGACTGAAATAAACTTAGAGACCCAGTGGTCGCTGGAGAGCAGCTCTTGAGAGCCAATTGTTAAGTTTTCAGGAAATTTACCAAGTGGCTGATAAACACATCCATTACTAAAAATTATACAACCTTACAATTAAATAAATCATATTAAAAATAGAAGTGTTCAGTGCTCAAAACTCCTAATTATTACTTGTTTTACTATTTGTTATGCTTTTGAGGTTACTTATATCTGTTAAATCTGTATGGTGGCAATATTACAGATGGAATCTTACCAGCCGTCTCTTCCTCAACCCTATGCTCAGTGGCCTCACGTTGGTAGCTTGAAATTGGCCAGGGTGGGAGTGCTTGCATTAGGGAAATCAGTAAATGCTGCAGTTCGGTGCTTTGGCTTCTTTCCTTTTTTTTTCCCCACCCCCACCAGAGTCAGCAATTAAACAGTTACCAGCACATCACTGCAAAAGACCCTCAGAAGTTTCTTAGGAATAGATTTGCTTAAGTTTCCATGGGCCTTGGGGTGCTGTGGGCAGTCCAGCTTGGTGGCCTCTGAGGACAGCTATCCTGAGCAATGTGTGCTGGACCATAATATTGGCCCTTCATTTGCAGCACAATTGTTGTGTACTGGGGCATTATGACATTCTGTAGTTGGAAATATTTCATTATATAATGAAATAGAAAATAATTCAGAAAAGATTGTTAACGGCTTTATTAAGATACAATTCACAGACCATATAATTCACTCGTTTAAAGTGTACAGTGAATTTTAGTATATTCACAGAATTGTGCAGCTGACACCACAATCAATTTTAGGATATGCTCAACACCCTAAAAAGAAACCCTGGGACTGGGCGCCGTGGCTCACACCTGTAATCCCAGCACTTTGGGAGGCTAAGGCAGTCGGATCGCCTGAGGTCGGCAGTTGGAGACCAGTCTGGCCAACACGGTGAATCCCTGTTTCTACTAAAAATACAAAAATTAGCCAGGCATGGTGGCTCATGCCTATAATCCCAGCTACTTGGGGTCTGAGGCAGGAGAATCGCTTGAACCCGGGTGGCAGAGGTTGCAGTGAGCTGAGATTGCGCCATCGCACTGCAGCCTGGGTAACACAGCGAGACTCCATCTCAAAAAAAAAAAAAAAAAAAAAGAAAAAGAAAAAGAAAAAAAGAAGCCCTGTGCCCATTAGCAGTCACTCCCCATTTCCCCCTAGTCTTCCCTCTCCTCTCCTCTCCCTTCCAAGAATGAGGCAACCACTAGTCTTCTTTTGGTCTCCAGAGATTTGTCTATCTGGACATTTCATGTAAATGGCACCATACAATAGATGGCCTTTTCTGACCCACTTCTTACACATAACATAATGTATTCAAGGTTCATCCATGTTGCAGCATTTGTCAGTACATACTTCATTCTTTTTTATTGCTGCATAATATTCCTGTGGTTGAATATATTACCTTTTTTGGTCCTTTCATCAGTTGATGGGTATTTGGATTGTTTCCATTTTTTGACTATTATGAATAAATGTTGCTATGAATATTCATGTACAAGATTTTTTGTGGGTGTAAGTTTTCATTTATGTTGCCTATTCACCTACCTAGGAGTGAAATTGCGGGGGTAATATGCTAACTCTGTGTTTAACTATTTGAAGAACTGCAAAATATTTTCCAAAGAGGCTGCACCATTTTACATTTCCACCAGCAATGTACAAAGGTTCCAATCTCTCTACACCCTCACCAATACTTGTTATCTGATTTCTTTATTTTAGGCATCCTAGTGGGTGTGAGATGGTATTTCATTGTAGTTTTGATTTGTATTTTCTTAATGACTAGTAATGTAGAGCATCTTTTCCTGGGCTTATTGGCCATCTGTATATCTTCTTCGGAGAAATTTTCATTCCAATTATTTGCTCATTTGTAAATCGAGTTGTCTTTTTTATTGTTGAGCTGTAACACTTCTGGATTCAAGTTGCTTATGAAATATATGATTTGTAATTATTTTCTCCCATTGTGTGGCTTGTCTTTACTTTCTTGATTGTGTCCTTTGAATCACAAAGGTTTTTAATTTTGATGAAAGTCCAGTTTATTTTTGTTGTTGTTGTGCTTTCGGCATTATATATCTAAGAAGGTTTTGCCTAACCCAAGTCTACAAAGACTTACTCCTGTTTTCTTCTAGGAGTTTTGTAGTTTTAGCTTTTATATTTAGATCTATGATATATTTGGAGGAATTTTCATGTACAGTGTAAGGGAAAGATCCAACTTTAGGATATTATTCTAATATCCTAAAGTTGGATATTCTAATATCCTAAAGTTAGGATATTCAGTTGTCCTAGCACCATTTGTTGAAAATAATATTATTTCCATAGTGAATTCTCCTGGCATGGAATAGATTTTGAAGCGTTACCTTACTTTTTCACCTGATGCTACCCCTAATTTCTTTAAACATTTATTCATTTCCATTAATCATTTCTGGCCTCATAGCTCAGGCCGCTTGGCTAAGCCTAAGGCACCCATTTTAACACACACTGGTGTATAGAGCCCAGACAGGAGGCGGTCTCTAATCTCCGTGTGGATTAGCCAGGGTAGACCAAGTACTATCACAAACAGCCTCCTACACCTCAGTAGCCCTACACAATCGAAGTTTATTTTTCTCTTATCGGAGTCGCGAGTCCCGTGTGAGTTGGTGGGGGAAGGGGTGTTCCATGCACGCACTCAGGGCTCAGTCTCTTTCCAGCTAGAGCTCTTCTGTCGCCTGGGGCTTCATAGTCCTCTTTTTTCCCTTAGCTGCTGACCAGACCCAGATGGTCAGGTCTGCTGTCCTCAAGGGCTTACTGTCCTTCACTAGATCTTCTGGATCTGGCCAGTAGTCAAAGGAAGAAAGAAAGAGAACATGGAGGATCTTGCAGGAGTTTTTGTAAGAGCCAGGCTTGGAAGCAGCACACATCATTCCTCCTTCCCCAAGATTCACCATACAGCTCCAACTGGCTGCAAGATAAACTGAAAAACGTCGACTCACTGTATGCTGGGAGGAAAAAGAGACAGACTTTGGTGACCATACAGCAGTCTCTGCCGTAACATCTATATAATCTATTTTAAGAAATGACGGTTTGCTGCAGAAACCGTCCACCTCCAATCTCCCTCCTCCACATTCTGTGATAGGGGCACGTCTCTCCAGCAGCTCAGTCGCAGTTTGTGTGAGCCCCCTTGGAAGGCAGTTCCTGGTTTGAAGAAAGGCAAAGATCTGTCTGAGCGGAAGAGAGAGCAGAACTGCAGCAGAGTCTATGGGAAATCCAGTAGAAAATTCCAGGGGGAGGGAGCCGGTTTCCTGAAAGTTTAAGCTCAAGGGGACCTGAACAATATATCATGGCAAATCCTTGGGTGTTGAGTATGCTAAGGTTCTAGTCTGTATTATGAATTTGGATCTTGTAAATGTCCATTTACTGAATGTCATAAACTGAGGGATTATGAACAAATGAGGCATGAAGACAGAGCGGATTTCTCCTGTCTGGAAAGAACTCGTAGGATTGAAATTTCGTGGGCCTCTGATTAAACTGTGCTTTTGTTGCATGTCATATGAGACACTGATTTTTCCTTGTCTCTTCTATATTCTTCTGCTGAAGCTGAAGTCTTCTTCCACTCTGCCATTCACAGGAGCGGAAGAAGCAACTACATGTTTTCCAGAGCCATCACTGAGAAAATAAGAAGGCACCTGGTCTCTCCTACACCATGTGCTGTCCCCAGTAAACTAGCCCCGTCCTTTTGTCTTTTCCTCATGCAGGCCTCAACTGCTGGTCCCCTTTGTAAGGGCTCCAAGCCCCCTGCACCTCACTCTAAATCTGGGCCCTCAACTGAAATGATACCCATGTTGGAGGAAACATATTTGTGCATTTCTGAAAGACTCAATTTGCCAACTTTTCAGAAAGTCGCAGACCCCATCTGTGATTTGCTCCTTCACTACTGATTTTGAATTATATCGTGTGTGGCTTGGCATTTGCTTCCTTCTACTCTGACTGTCCCTTGAAATATGTCTCAGGCCACACCCTCTACCTGGAACACCCACTTCACTCCAAAAGCCCCCTCCTACCAATATTCAAATAATTCTAAAATCACACTTCACTCGCAGAACCTTTCCCAGTAAACTGGGACCAGGACGATGGTTCTCTCCTTCCCCCACCCCCAAAACCCATCCTGTCTGGACCTGCCATGCACGGGTCATTCGTCACACAACCACACCAAAAACTCTTGCACCATTTCTTTATTCATTACATTTCACTAATTAACACATTTGTTTTTTGTCTCGGGCTGGTTTGCCCAGTTGTAGCTGTCAGTCTGAATCAGTGAGCTCCATCTGACACTGCAAACTTCTAGAATAAGGGATCCTTTCATTCTTGATTATAGCCACCAATAATCACATTCTGTTTTTTCCTGGGTTCTGGCCTGTGCTCACACAAAACATCAGAACTGAAGTGGTGCCTTTAGCTCCCACAATGCATATGGTGACTAAAGGGAAAGTGGAGTGAGCCCAACAGATACTAAGACCATTTATCATGGGCCCTGATTTAAACACAGCATGTGGGGGATTCTTGCCTGAACCCAGTGAGGAACATAGCTTCGGCCTCATTTTCTAGATGAGACTCAGAGAGCTTCAGTAGCTTGCCCAAAATCAAACCCTAAATTCTGGAACCATTATGCAAATCATGTCTGTCTGATTTTCTGTTTCTTGATGCCTCCCTAAGCCCAAGTGGCAGGTGTTACTGTTCACCACACTTGCTTAGAATAAAGTCCTCAGAGCTTTCTCTACATACATGTGTTGATCACAAAGGAGAGAGGATAGCAGCAAAACTCCATCTCTTCTATTAAACCACTAGCTCAATACATATGCCCTATTGATAATAGGTGAGTACTTTCATTTAAGTACTCATCTATCAAGAACAATAGCAAGTGCAATGAAATGGGTAGAGACATCCCACTCCCCTCCCCCAACCCCATGAGGGAGCTGAGTAATATTTTCATAGAGAAAAATTATATGGTCATAAGAATGAGTTTGGGACTCAATTCTTTCCTATATGTGGGTGAGAATGGATTGCTTTGAGGAAAGATAACAGGCTAGCATGTATGGACTAAAAAGTATTTAAAGGGTCTCTTTCTCTGCACATAGCTGGACTCATAAAGTTCTTTTATAGCCTACAGCAGTGACCCAGGTAATGTTCAGGTACGTGGAAAGGGTTTTAGAGAAGATTCCATTAAGTTCACTGTGAAAGGCTTTTGGCTTTTGATTATTAGCAACTGATAGGACCATTGGGATGTGCAGATGGAGTAAGTTTATTCCTGATGAGGCTATTTCTGTCATCGGCCAGGTCTTCTCCCAGATCCTCCTCCCTCGCAACCACTACCTGGCCTGGCAGGCAGCAGTGAGGGTGAGGGTCACGGAGAGGGAAACAAAAGCAACAGTAACACCATTTACCTACCCTTGATCTCAAAACACAGTGGCTTGAAGCAGCTATTCATTTGCTCACTAATTTATGGGTTAGTAATTTGGACCGTGCTAAGCTAGGACAGCTGATCTGTGCTCTGAGCGGTGTTGGTAGCGCTCAATCATGTGGCCAGGTCTTGGCTAGGATGGCTGGGCTGGCTGAGCCTCCCTCCATGTGTTCTTTCGCCCTCTAGGAGGCTAGCTTGAGCTGTTGACGTATTGAAGGAAGAATCCCTACCAGCTGGAGAGAGTAGGTCCCATTGTAAGTTGCTTTTCAAGCCTCTGCTTGCATCAGTCTTGCCAATATCTCATTGATTGAAGCAAGTCACACCGCCAAACCTAGCATCAATGTGAGAGGGAACTATGCAAGGAGATGAGTTCAGGGAGATGTGATGTATTGAGAACCATCAGTGTAACAATCTACCATACCATATTTTCTAGAATATATGCTACAGTGTGTTTTATGCTCTCCATATGAGCAACTTTTTCTTTTGGAAAAATTCGTTCTTTTTTTTGCCTCAAAAAGTGACATTTGTTCAAAGAAAAAAAATGACAAAATGTCCATCCCTTGGCTTCTTTCCCTCCCCCACCCCTGCTGCTCCTCAGCCCCACCAAGACTGAACTCTGGCTGGGGCTAGGAAACAGGACAGCCCCTCAGAAGAGGTCAGCAACATTGAGGGGCATTTCCTCAATGGAAGTGCTGTAGAAGGTCTTCATGTCTCGAAGAGTCCTCTTGTCTTCTTCTGTCACCATGTTAATAGCCACACCTTTACGGCCAAACTGTCTACCTCGGCTCATTCTGTGGAAATGTTTTCCCTGTTGGTGGGAAGGTTGTAGTTGATGACTAAAGAAACCTGCTACACAGCAATGCCAGCAGGTCAGTGGTAATCAAAACTCTGCTAGAGCCAGAACCAAACTCCCTCATGATCATGTCTCGTTCTTTTTGGTCCATATCTCCATGCATGGCCAAGACAGTGAAATCTCGAGCATGCATCTTCGCGGTGAGCCAGTCCACCTTCCTTTGGGTGTTGAGGAAGACGACTGCCTGGGTGATGGTCAGGGTTTCATACAAGTCCAGTGTGTCCAGCTTCCCCTTTTCTCGTTCTACGTTGATGTAGATTTGGCGGACACCCTCCAGGGTCAACTCTTCCTTCTTGACAAGAATCCGAATGGGGTCCCTCATGAACTTCTTGGTCACCTCAAGCACATCAGAAGGCATTGTAGCTGATGGCAAAACTACCTGGGTGTTGCTGTGGAGCTTTTGGAATATGTCATAGATCTGGTCCTTGAATCCACGGCTTAACATTTCATCAGCTTTGTCCAGTACAAACAGCTTGATGTATTTGGGAGACAGGTATCTCCGGTTAAGCATATCAAACACATGGCCAGGGGTACCCACGATGATATGGGGAGCTTCCATCTGCAGTTTCTGCACCTCAGCACTAACGTTGGTGCCCCTGATACAGGCATGACAGGAGGCACCCATGTAGTCTCCTAGTGCCATGACCCCCTTCTGTGTCTGCTGAGCCAATTCTCGAGTGGGTGCGAGGACCAAGGCCTGGGTGGCTTTTAGATCTAATTCAATCTGCTGCAGAATTGATATGGAAAATGTGGCCATTTTCCCAGCGCCAGATTGGGCTTGAGCGATCACATCATAACCCTTGATACAAGGTAGGATGGCTTGTTCTACCTTGGTATCTAATGGTAGATGGCATCTAATGGTAGATGCCATGATGAAGGGGCTCCGAGAGGTTCATGTCATCAAAGCTGTCAACAATCTCGTTCCAGTTACTCTCGATGACACCTTCGGGCTCCATCCCATCAGGGCCATTGTCTCTGGATTGGGAATCCTGACTCACAGACACGATCCTTAGAAACTAGCAACAGATTAGTTCTTAACGCACATTGATTACGGTGATGACAAGCCTCTAAGATGGTCCCCAGTGATTCTCACTACCTGGTGATCCATGTAGCTAATAAGATATTGAGGAAATGACTGTGTGACTTCAGAGGTTAGGTTATAAAAAGACCTTGCAGCTTCTGCCTCACTTGTTTGGATCACTTACTTTGGGAAAATTGGCTGCTTTGTCATGAGAACACTCGCTCAGCTGTAGAGAGAGGTCCATGTGATGAGAAATTGAGGCGTCCTACCAGCAGCCAGTACTGGCTTGCCTAACACATGAATGTGCCGTCTCAGAAGCAGATCCCCCCAGCCTCAGTCAAGCCTTCAGATGACTGCAGTCCTATGACAGACTCCAAGCCAGAACCACCAGCTAAGTCATTCCCAAATTCCTGACTCACAGAAAGCATGAGATAATAAATGTTTATTATTATTTTAGGCACTAAGTTTTGGAATAACTTGTTATGCAGCAGCAGGTAATTCATACAATTACCTACCAGCTTTATTTAGGCAAGACATAGAAGGTCTGAATTAACTTCTGAGACATTTTGATTATCTAGAAAAATTAAATTTATTTTTCTTAGACATCAAATCTGTGTTTTCCCTTAAGGAGAAATAGGTTTTGCCTTTTATATAAATAGTATTTAAAAAATAAATGGATAGCAAAACATTGTATCTTGTGCAAAAAACATCCAGCATCATCAGATGTATACTTTCCTCCAGCAAACAAAAGCAACAAATCATTCCCTGGTTTGTTATGCAAAAGATATGTATTTTTAAATATTTTTAAGATATAAGGAGGTAAGGAATTTGACTGAACAGCATGTCCATGGAGACTTCTAAATTTTCTTCAAACAAATCCTATATTTAAAACACATAACTGGTGACGATTCCCTGGGGAATTCCCCTAAGCCCTTCTTTACTGCTTGGTACATGGTGTGCTCTTATTAAATACGGTTGAGTCATTTGAGATTTAAGCAATACAGTGTTGGGTTGAATACTGGCTCCATCATTTCCTAAAGTAATTGCTCTGAGCTTTGCTTTCTTCATCTCTACGTGGAGAGAAAGGTGCAAATTGTGTGGGGTTGTTAGGGGACTTACCTGTGGTAACGTCTATTAAGGACTTATATCTATGGTATATATCACATATACAACAGACTTGTGCTAGTAGCAAGACCCACTGTTATCTTCTTTGTGGCACTGTGTCATATGCGTTTTATGACTCCTCCATGCGGCACATTTGTTTTGTGCTAGGAAACACACTTTCATAGTAGGAAGATTCATTAAAGTATTGCCCTGATGGCCTCATATAAACTTTATGCTCCTGGGAACTATTATAGTTCTTTCTATCTATAAAATAAACCCAAAAGAAGTTGAAATATCAGTTATTAGAAATTCTTAATAAAACATTGAGTAATTTACAAAATAACTTTAGGCCAGGCACAATGGCTCACGCCTGTAATCACAACAATCTGGGAAGCCGAGGCAGGAGGATTGCTTGACCCCAGGAGTTTCAGACCAGTCTGGGCAACATAGCAAGACCCAATCTCTAAAAATAATTTTAAAAATTAGCCAGGCATGGTGGTGTGTGCCTGTAGTCCCAGCTACTCAGGAGGCTATGGTGGGAAGATGGCTTGAGCCCAAGAAGTAGAGGCTGCAGTGAGCTATGACTGCCTCTGCACTCCAGCCTGGGCAAAGGGGCAAGACCCTGTCTTTAAGAGAAAAGAAGAAAAGAAAAGAGAACACAGAGAGAAATTAGAAATAGGCTTATTGCAGTTGCCAATTCTGTGTATCTCATGAAGTCCAGACTCTCCGTCTTTGGAATACTTGGACCAATAGAACTTAATTGTATGCTCAGTTTGACCATATTTTAGGTGCAGCTTTAAAACATATCATTTATTCATTCATTCAATAAACGAAAGGACAGACTCCAAGATAAGCAACTGCAGAGTGGGTGTGCCCAACCAGACCTCAACCCTGTCCCTAGTTCTGATTCTCTTGTGTCTAAAAGTTGCACGGACATTGTCTGACGCCGCCCAGATGTGGAGAAACGTGTAGGAGAGACAGCCAAAAGAGGGTGTGTCACTTGGGCAGCCTGCACTTCCTCCATTTGACCCAGAAATGGCCCATGAATTTCTCAGACAGCTGGGAGGTGGCTGGACTTAAGCTATCTTATGTACGCCATCCAAGGCCACTGTCCTTCAGGCAGGGCCAACCGAGGAGCTGTGGTGAAGGCCGTAGGTGGGCGGAGAGAGCTCTAACGCCAGCCAGAGCCCGATCTTCATGCTGCAGAGCTGCAGTAGGGAAGGGCATCTCACGCACATCTAGAAAACCCAGAGATTGGTCCAGGAGAGACCCAGCATGTGACCCCTGCCTCACAAACAGTCAGACTGTTTGTGTCTGTAGCCCACAAGGCTACAGCGATCCAGGGAGAGAAGACTGCCTCCCTGCTCCGGGCAGCCCAGCAAGGAGCTGTCCCCGCTACTCTGTTCCACCTTCTGCTGCAACCCAGGAGGGTAGGCCCAGGGGAGCTGGAGGGGCAAAGTGTGTACCCTCCATCCCTTTGTCTCCTATGTCAAGGTGCTGTCAAGATACACAGCAAGGAGTATGAGATACCTACTCCTTGAAGAGGAGGCTGACTTCAAGTAGGATCAAAGGTTACTATTTTAAAAACAAAACTTTTTATTATAGAGAATTTCAAACACAGTGCGCAGCTTTAAAAAATATCGTTCATTCATTCATTCATTCATTCATTCAATAAAGGAAAGGACAGACTCCCAGATAAGCAGCTGCAGAGTGGGTGTGCCCAACCAGACCTCAACCCCCTCCCCAGCTGTGACTGTCTTCTGTCTAAAAGTTGTGCGGACATTGGCTGATGCCGCCCAGATGTGGAGAAAGATGTAAGACAGCCAGCCAAAAGAGGGGTTCTATTTCACAAAACAGAAAGAATAGTGTGGTGACTCCCGCCACCAACCTTCAATAATGACCAACTCAGCCAGTTTTGCTCATCCATACTCACCCTCCAACTTCCCCATCCCAATTATTTTTAAACAAGTCTCAGATGTCAGACTATTTTACCATAAATATTTTTGTATATATCACCAAAAGATAAGGACTTAAAATAGCCATTATATTCCTGAATATTATCAGATGTTCCCAGATTGTACCATAATTTTTTATAACTTGATTAGGAATCCAAATAAGTTCTATACATTGCACTTGGTGTTTATATCTTTTCAGAGTCCTTGGCTCCTAGCACTTTGGGAGGCTGAGGCGGGTGGATCACCTGAGGTTGGGAGTTCAAGACCAGCCTGACCAAGATGGAGAAACCCCGTCTCTACTAAAAATACAAAATTAGCCAGGTGTGGTGATGCATGCCTGTAATCCCAGCTACTAGGAAGGCTGAAGCAGGAGAATCGCTTGAACCCGGGAGGCAGAGGTTGCAGTGAGCTGAGATGGTGCCATTGCACTCCAGCCTAGGCAACAAGAGTGAAACTGTGGGCCGGGCGCGGTGACTCACGCCTATAATTCCACCACTTTGGGAGGCCAAGGTAGGCGGATCACAAGGTCAGGAGATCGAGACCATCCTGGCTAACATGGTGAAACCCTGTCTCTACTAAAAATACAAAAAATGAGCCAGGCATGGTGGCGGGCACCTGTAGTCCCAGCGACTCGGGAGGCTGAGGCAGGAGAATGGCATGAACCCGGGAGGCAGAGCTTGCAGTGAGCCGCGATCACGCCACTGCACTCCAGCCTGGGCGACAGTGCAAGACTCTATCTCAAAAAAAAAAAAAAAAAAAAAAAAAAAAAAAAAAAATCCTTTAATCTGTGGTTTCTTCTGCCTTCTACTTTATTTTCTTGCAATTTATTAAAGAAATTTGGTTGTTTTTCCTGTAGAGTTTCCCAGTCTGGGTTTTGCTGATTGCTTCCAAGTGACCTTGGTAACATGTTCCTCTGTCCCACATTTTCTATAAATTGGTAGTTAGATCGAGAGGCTTGATCAGATTTAAATTGCTTTTTTTTTTTTTTTGGCAAGATTATGTTACAGGTTATTTCTCTCTCTTTTTCTTTTTATTGTGGCCAAAAATAAAATAAAATAAAACCATATACCTAAAATGTACATTTTAAGTGTACGGTTCAGTAGCATTAGTATCTTCACACTGTTGTGTAACCATCACCACCATCCCTCTCCAGAACCTTTCCAACCTGCAAAACTAAAACTCTGCACCCATTAAACAAAAGCTCCTCATTGCCCCCATTCTAGCACCTGGCAATCACCGTTCTACTTTCTGTCTCTATGAACTGGACTACTCTAGGTACCTCATGTAAGTGGAATCACACAATATTTGTCTTTTGGTGACTGGTTTGTTCCGCTATCATAGTGTTCTCAGGGTTCATGTTGTAGCATGTGTCAGTATTCCCTTCACTTTCAGGGCCTCCATTGTATGCGTACCACGTTTTTTATCCATTCATCCGTCAATCTGCCCAGTCTTTGGCCGTTTACACCTTTTGACTATAATGCTGCTATAAACATGGGTGTGCAAATAGTGCTTCAAGATCGTTCATTTAATTCTTGTGAACGATCAAATGACTGGATCCTAAGGTAATTCTATATCTCATATTTTGAGGAAACTTCAAACTGTTTTCCACAGCAGCTGCACCATTTTACAATTCCACCAACAACGTGCAAGCGTTCCAATTTCTCTGCCTCTGCTCCAACACTTGTTTTATTTTTGTTTAATTGCTACACATTTTTTGTTTTTTGATTAGCCATCCTCACAGGTGTGAGGTTATATTTTATTGTGGTTTTGATTTCCATTTTCCTAATGATCAGTGACGGTGACGCTGAGCATCTTTCATATGCTTGTTGGCCATTTGTATATCATATTTAGAGAAATGTCTGTTTGAGTCTTTTGCCCATTTTTTAAATTGATTTTTTTGTTTTTGTTTTTGTTGAGTTGTAGGAATTCTTTATGTATTCTGGATCCTAACCCCTTGTAACCCTTGTATGAATTGCAAATATGTTCTACCATTCTGTGGGCTATTTTTTCATTCTGTCGACTGTCTTTTGATCCACAGAAGCTTTTAATTTTGATGTAGTCCTATTTGTCTATTTCTACTTTTGTTGACTGTTCTTTTGGTATCATACTGAGGAAATCCTTGATAAATCCAATATTGTGAAGCTCTCCCCTTACGCTTTTTTCTACAGTTGTCTTTTTAGCCATTATTGGTGATTATTGCCAAGAACAATGATTTCACCAGAGGTTCCAAAAAATGTGATATTCCAATTTAATCCTTCTTCCTTTATTAGTTGAAATACTTCTGTAAAGATAAATTTCCCTCTTTACTGGGTTGTCCTGGGGCTCATTTTATGCTGGAAACATTTATTTTTTCCTTTTATTTACAAGTTTTCAAAATACTGTATTGGTTGCCTAGTCATCCTTAGAAGAGGACAAATGAGAGTTTTTTGAAGTTGCATTGTGAACTTAAACATTTAAGGATTTTAATGCGTTTAATCCACAGCAGTTGTTATTTTTATTGTTCAAACATTTCCATTTTTAGACAAAAGGAGACTTCATGTTGGCTCCTGGATTCTTTTGGCATGGCCCTAAGATTTTTTGATCGATTCCTTGCTTTCTGATATATCAAGGTGTTTTAGGCCTATTTGACAATTTCCTGTCCTAGACAAAGAATTGACCATTGAGATAATATTTAAGTATAGATAGTACTGAGATTTTAAAATATGGAATGAGACTACTGTAATAATCTCAACATTGGCTGGGTGCAGTGGCTCACACCTATAATCCTAGCACTTTAGGAGGCCAAGGTGGGTGGATTACCTGAGGCAACATAGCGAAACCCCATCACTACTAAAATACAACAATTAGCTAGGCATGATGACAGGTGCCTATAATCCCAGCTACTTGGGAGGCTGAGATAGGAGAATTGCTTGAACCTGGGAGATGTTGGTTGCAGTGAGTCGAGATCATACCACTGCACTCCAGCCTGGACAGCTAAGCAAGTCTCCGTCTCAATAATAATAATAATAATAATAATAATAATAATAATAATCTGGACATTGTGGAATTGGACTGAACTATCCCAAGATTCTTGAGTATTGAGACTAGCATAGTCAGGGCATTTATGGAGAAACATGAACCGATTTCATGTTTATACTCCCAATGAATTGAAAATTCTTAATGGGTTGATACAGACATCCAAGTGGAGGGGTCAAGAAGGCAGTTGAAGGCATAATTTAGAACTTAGTGGGAAGATCCAGGCTGAAAGCACAGATCTGGGAAATATCTTGTTGACTGATCTGTAAGTCACAGGGATAGATGAGATGCTCTAGAGAAAAAATGCTGAGGGAAAAGAGAAGCAGGCCAAGGATAGAGCCTTGGGCTACACCAACAGTTAGTCATTTGAGAAGAGGTAGAACCAGTAGAGGGATCCAAACGTTTATTAAGTTAGGTGGAAACCAGGACATTGAGGTGGTCCTGAAACCAAAACAAGAGTATATTTCAAGAAGGAAGTCAACTGTGTCCAAGAGAGAAGTTGAGAGAAAGACCAGAAAACAACCATTGTATTTGGCAAAGTGGAAGTCATCTGTGACTTTGACAGGAAGGGTTTCCAAGGTCAGTGGGGTTGGAGGCATCAGTAGAGTGTGTTGA
Organism: Colobus angolensis palliatus; assembly: GCF_000951035.1. Taxonomy (NCBI): domain Eukaryota; kingdom Metazoa; phylum Chordata; class Mammalia; order Primates; family Cercopithecidae; genus Colobus; species Colobus angolensis. The sequence goes on from NW_012115766.1 coordinate 5,180,567, forward strand.
GGAGATGGACTCTGTCTTCATGGAGACTTCAAGGTAGTGGACTCTCAGTTATCCCATGACATCAAGTGGCAGGTAAGGCATCTCATTACCAAAGAACATTCTTACACACAGGGAAGGAGAGCTCCATGTGTTCAAGCGGGCAGGTGGGCAGAGAGGAGGGCAGCAAACTATGGGCAGATCAGGCCTACTCTTTATCTGTTTTTCAAAACCATAGTTTAAAAAAACACATAACAGAAAATTGGTCATCTTAACCTCTTTTTTTTTTTCTTCTTTTTTTGAGACAGGGTCTTACCCTGTCACCCAGGCTGGAGTACAGTAGTGTAATCTCGGCTCACTGCAACCTCTGCCTCCTGGGTTCAAGTGATTCTCCCACCTCAGCCTCCTGAGTAGCTGGGATTATAGGTGTGAGCCACTGTGCCCAGCTAATTTTTTTTGTATTTTTAGTAAAGATGGGGTTTTGCCACGCCGGCCAGGTTGGTTTAACTATTTTTTAAGTGTCCAGTTTGGTAGTGTTCACTAAGTATATTCATCTTATTGTTCAATGGATCTCCAGAATTTTTTCACTTTGCAAAACTGAAATTCTATACCCAGTAAACAACAACTCCCCATTCCCCCTTCCCCTGAGCCCCTAACAACCACCATTCTACTTTCCGTCTTGATACATTTGACTACTCCAGGTACCTCACATAACTTACCTCCTTATTTAAGGAGTCTGGAAGCTGGCTGCAGTGGCTCACACCTGTAATCCCAGTACTTTGGGAGGCTGAGGCAGGAGTTCGCTTGAGGCCAGGAGTTTGAGACCACCCTGGGCAACAAAGCAAGACCTCATTCTACAAAAAAAAAAAAAAAGTTTTTAAATTAGCTGGGTGAGATGGCACCTGCTTATAGTCCCAGCTACTCAGGAGGCTGAAATGGGAGGATTGCTTGAACCCACGAGTTGGAGGCTGCAGCGAGCTATGACTGTACCACTGCACTCCAGCCTGGGTGACAGATTGAAACCCCATCTTTAGAAAAAAAAAAAAGAATCAAACTCAAATCTCAAAGAGCCATGTGTATGAAGGACTCTGCGGAAGAAGTTGGACTGTCCAGAGAAAATGTAAGTCCATGCTTCAAAGCCCAGCCTGGGAAAGGTCCACCTAACCAAGAGCAGCATTTTGGGAACTTAGAGATAAAACTGACCACTGAGGGTATGCGATGCTTCCCCAGCTCATGGCTGCCCAAGCCGAGGAGAGCCAGGTGGACTGCCAGAGGAGTAAGAGGCAACATCCCACACAGAGAGGAAGAAGCACCCGGCCAGTGGCTGTTGTGAGGCGGCTTCTGCAGGTGCTGGAAAAGGCTCTGCTGAGACGGCTCAGCTTGATTGGCCTTGCCTCGGAAACAAAGAGCAACAGGTGAAAGAGAAGGTTAAAGTCGAAAACAAACACTTGCACCCATCCTGATGAGGAGCTGGGTATTGCTGGGGCCTGATGGGACAGCTCAAGGCCACCCTTCTTTTTTGGGATAATGCTCAATCCTCCTCCAGGAAGGTGTCTGGGGAGGCAGGACCGTGTGGCTCTTTCAAAAGGCAGCCTGCTGCCGCACACCCAGGCTCATTTCTCAGAAGGCTTACAGACGTCCGAAGCAGACGCCAAATGTTGCAACCAGCGTCTCAGAGTCTCCTGTCCTGGTGCAATAACATGGGGCAACCCAGTCTGAGTTTCCCGGTTACCATCTTCAAAGCCAATGCTAAGGGGAGGTGGTGATGGGAGAACTCACTGGCTCCATTAGCGCACTCATTTGGTAATGCTAATGTGTGCATTTGAGCTGCCATGTCGGCTTACATTCAGCGTGGCAGTGCGGTTTTTCTAGTCATTCCTAGTAACCGACCTAGGGTGCAGGAGCTCGAGGCTCTAGTCCCAATCCTGCTACCTGTCAGCTGTGTGACTGTGGTCAGGCCACTCAACTTCTCTGAGCCTCGGTAGCAGCTGTGTCCCACAGAATTGTTTTGGAAAAGAAGATTATATACCTAAAGTTAAGTTTTAACCATAAATTATTAGCGAAAGTTTGGATTTTGTGTTTTATCCTTAAGAATGCGTTTTACTGAATTTTAGTAAAGTCCTCCAATAGCTTCCCATTGCCTTCCCTTGACTTAAGAGTGTAGGTGATGTGGGGCCTGCTGAACTCTCACTTCATTTCTTCCCCTCTTGCTGTCTTCACACACAGACTCTCACCACACTGAACTTATTTCTGTTCCATAAGTATTTCAATGCTCTTCCCACCCCAGGGCTTTGGCCCCTGTTCTCCCTTCTGCTTGGAATCCTTCTCCTCACTCTGGCCCAACTCAAATATCATTTCATCACATCCATCATTGTACCTAATGTTGCCCCCGACCTCCTTACAATCTCTATCCCGGTAAACTTATTGTATTTTCTTCATGAAACTGTCACCCTCTTATTTCTGTTGGTTTTACTTATTCTTGTGTTCCCTATGAAAAGGGACATAAAAGCTAGACGTTTGCCTTATTCACTTCTGTCTCTTTCACCTAGAGTGGCGCCTGGCTTGTAGGAGGAGTTTAATAAGTATTCATAGGGCCGGGCGCCGTGACTCACGCCTGTAATCCCAGAACTTTGGGAGGCTGACGTGGGCGGAGCACGAGGTTAAGAGACAGAGACCAGCCTGGCCAACGTGGTGAAACCCTGTCTCTACTAAAAATATACAAAAATTAGCTGGGCGTGGTTGTGCGCACCTGTGATCCCAGCTACTAGGGAGGCTGAGGCAGGAGAATGGCGTAAACCCGGGAGGCGGAGGTTGCAGTCAGCTGAGATTACACCATTGCACTCCAGCCTGGGCGACAGAGCGAGACTCTGTCTCAACTACTAAAAATATACAAAAATTAGCTGGGCGTGGTTGTGCGCACCTGTGATCCCAGCTACTAGGGAGGCTGAGGCAAGAGAATCGCTTGAACCTGGGAGGCGGAGGTTGCAGTGAGCCAAGGTCATGCCACTGCACTCCAGCCTGGCGACAGAGTGAGACTCCATCAAAAAAAAAAAAAAAAAAAGAAAGAAAATTCATAGAACAAAGTAATTACCACTAGGGAAATTCTTCCTATTAAATTTTTAAGGCGGCACAGTGGCTCACTCCTGTAATCCTAGCACTTTGGGAGGCCGAGGCAGGCGAATCATCTGAGGTCGGGAGTTCGAGACCAGCCTGACAAATACGGAGAAATCCCATCTCTACTAAAAATACAAAATTAGCCAGGTGTGGTGGCTCATACCTGTAATCCCAGCTACTCCGGAGGCTGAGGCAGGAGAATCACTTGAACCTGGGAGATGGAAGTTGCAGTGAGCCAAGATCGCGCCGTTGCACTCCATCCTGGGCAACAAGAGTGAAACTCCATCTGAATAAATAAATAAATAAATGTTTAAGTCGGTTCATTCATGGAAGCAAAGTAAATTTCAAATAGTAATTTTATATGACTAAGAATCTGGTTCTTCAGGTCCTTCTATACATTAAAAAAAACAAAAAGAAAAACTATACTCATTTTGAATATATAATCTTGTAATCTACTTTTCTCAACATCACTGAATCTTTCTTCTGCAACGTTTTAATGGTGCCATGTGGATGTACCATAGCTTACCTGACCAATTCTCTCTGGTGCATGTATTGAGAAATACTGCTTTAAAGAGCCACTAATGGCCGGGCGCGGTGGCTCACGCCTGTAATCCCAGCACTTTGGGAGGCCGAGACGGGTGGATTACGAGGTCAGGAGATGAGATCATCCTGGCTAAAACGGTGAAATTCCGTCTCTACTAAAAAATACAAAAAAACTAGCCGGGCGAGGTGGCGGGCGCCTGTAGTCCCAGCTGCTCGGGAGGCTGAGGCAGGAGAATGGCGTAAACCCGGGAGGCGGAGCTTGCAGTGAGCTGAGATCCGGCCACTGCACTCTAGCAAGGGCGACAGAGCAAAACTCTGTCTCAAAAAAAAAAAAAAAAAAAAAGAGCCACTAATAAATATTCCAAATGTCCCTCCAGAAAGGCTTTGCCAGTTTACACTCCTACCAATGTATAAAAGAGATTCATTTTCTGAACTCCTGCCAATACTCAATTTCATCACTGAAAAAAGGAAACAAAATGTTTGCTAATTTGATAAGTGCAAAAGGATCTCATGATTGCTTTATTTTGCTTTTCTTTAATTACTTGTGAATGTGAAGTGTTTTTTTCATTTGCAATTTTATCATGTTGTATTTCCTCGCTTACAAATTATCTCTTTATGTTTCTGTTGGCTTTATTTTTTAATTGTTATTGTTGGTTTTCTCTGTGGTATTCATCTTTTATTGATTTGTCAAAGCTATTTTTATATTAAGGTGATTTGCCTTTGTCACAGATTGCAAATATTTTCCCAATATGTTTGTTGTCCTTTAATTTTGTTTTTGGATCTAGGGCAGTATAAATCCCCAGCCAGGCTCATGTTCTGGAAGCTAAGCCAGCCAGAAGGGGAAAGTTCCTCTCAGTGAAATCTAAGTCCCAGCCTAGCCAGTCTGGGGCCCTGAACAACATAAGGCCAGGCTAGAGCATCTGAAGTGTTCAGATGATTTCAACTAAATATTTCTACAGCAACCAACTGCCATTTATTCTTACTAATGGACATTGCCTCTGATCTATGGGTATTTAAACTTTAGGAACTTTTAAAGGTGGGAATAAATGAAGCTATAACGGTAAAACAACAGGCACTAAAAACTTTAAAAAAAATTTAAAAAGTATTTTATTCACTTTTTTTCTCAGAGGGCAGTCTTCTTCTGCCTTCTCTCTCATAGAGCCAGTAATGCAGCTAGACATGGTGGTTCATGCCTATAATCCCAGCACTTTGGGAGGCTGAGGAGGCAGGATTGCTTGAGGCCAGGTGTTTTAGATCAGCCTGGCCAACACAGTGAGACTCCATCTCTACTAAAAATTTAAAAATTAGCCAGGTGTGGTAGCATGCACCTGTAGCTACTCAGCTACTTCCAGCTACTCAGGAGGCTGAGATGGGAAGACCACTTGAACCTGGGAGTGTGAGGCTGCAGTGAGCTGTGATCGTGACACTGCGCTCTAGCCTGGGTGACACAGCAAAGACCTTGTCTCAAAACAAAACAAAACAAAAAGAATCAAGGGCCAGAAATGCAATAGGAGGTGAGCCCTGTGGAGAGAGATTGGCAGTAAGGAACATTCAGTGTAGGGAGGGAGAAGGTACATCAAATGCCTTCCATCTCCAAATGAGTATTTGGATGTCCTTTCCTCCCAGTCTCTACTAATCTCAATCTCAATACCTGCAATTGATTCCCTTCCTTCCAATCTCTAGTAATGATTGGCACAGAATAGTTGCTCAATAAAATACTTTCAAACTGATTAAAGTTATATAAGATTACTTATAACTTCTGTGCTAATTCTTGCTACATATATTTGTGTTTTATACATTTCAAAGTGAGATTAGTTTCACTTTCAAGTTTGTCCTCAGACAGCTGAGGCGGCCTCTCAGTGTAGCATGACTACCAGGCCCTGTCACCCATCTTTTGTCAGAAACTTCAAGAAGACTGGGAGCCGTTCCTTGATCCAGTCCTCTTGGAATGTAAACCTGTTCCTCTCATTTCCTTCCCTGTGGACACCACCTCCCCTGCCCCATTTGGAGCTCTTGGGACTGTCGTTAAATCCCTTCTCGGCCATCCCACCTTTCAGCCTTGCCCAGGGCCCATTCCCAAACCCCTCCAGCCTGTTTCATTTGCATCCTTCCATTCAGTTCTACTGGTTCTGCTCTGTGTCAAGAGTGTCAGAGACTTGGGGGGAAGGTGAGTTATGAGGTGGCCAGCAGGAGGAATGTGAGAAGATAAACAGCAAAGGCCCCAAGAGGGATTATTACGCTGAGTCTGGTTCTAATTGTCTCCTGCTCCCTGGGGCTGTCACTGTCTCAGGGAATCCCCAGGTGCTCAGCAGGGACTCCCCTGTGGCAAAAACCCTGGTGGCTTCAAAAGCCTCAGCAATATGGAGCCTAGTGCATTGAGGAAACACCTTGGGGCAGAGTCTTGTGTCAGATATAGTGCCCTTCGTGAAGTATTGAATAAGAATCCTTGACGTTTTATGAATGTGGTGCAGCGTAAGTACGCAATATGAAAATTTAAGTAAGAATATGTTTAAACAGAAGCTGAAGTTAATTTGTGCAAATATTCCTACCTGAATCTTTACCCTAACTATTCTATTAACATACCGAGGGCACACCGCTGTTTTAGGAGTGGGATAGGATTTGTGTATGTGTGCCTACAAAGCTTTAACTGAGCTTCAGAAAGCAAGTCTTTGTAGTGGATCTACTTTTGTTTAGTTAGTTTTTTTAGAGACACGGTCTCAGTCTATCCCCCAGGCTGGAGCGCTGTGCTGCAATCTTTGCTCACTGCAGCCTCCAGCTCCTGGGTTCATGTGATCCTCCTACCTCAGCCTCCCAAGTACTGGGACTACAAGCACACATCATGGTGCCTGGCTAACCTACAATTTTTTTTTTTTTTTTTTTTTTGTAGAGACAGGGTCTGCCTATGCTGCCCAGGCTGGAAATCTACATTTTCTTAATCACAACAGTGATTAACTGTCTCTGGTCCATTTCATCTTCTTTTCTGTAGAATTACCTGTAGAATCCAGACCATAGGCCTCTGTTTATTGGGTGTGACCACGTTCCCATCTGCATCCCAGCAAAAACCCAATCCCCATAATTAACTGGCCTTTGCTATTTTATTGTCTGTCACCTGTGCCCTGGTGTATGGTGGCCTCTTTTCTTTTCTTGTTTAAGTAAAGTGAGGAATGTTTTGTCAGCTCGTATTTGTTTTTCAGCAGCTGTGTGGCAGGGTGTCTGAAAGAGATTCACAATGATCTGTTGGAAATCCATCATAAAGCTGGCTGTCTGACCCCCTGACATGAGCACGTCAGGCAGAGCTGCCCTTTGCCTTGTGTCACAATCTTGAAAGTGAAACTAATCTCACTTTGAAATGTATAAAACACAAATATATGTGGCAAGAATTAGCACTGAAGTTATAAGTAATCTTATATAACTTTAATCAGTTTGAAAGTATTTTGGGCCGGGCGCGGTGGCTCAAGCCTGTAATCCCAGCACTTTGGGAGGCTGAGATGGGCGGATCACGAGGTCAGGAGATTGAGACCATCCTGGCTAACATGGTGTAACCCCGTCTCTACTAAAAAATACAAAAAACTAGCCGGGCGAGGTGGCGGGCGCCTGTAGTCCCAGCTACTCAGGAGGCTGAGGCAGGAGAATGGCGTGAACCCGGGAGGCGGAGCTTGCAGTGAGCTGAGAACCGGCCACTGCACTCCAGCCCAGGCGACAGAGCGAGACTCCGTCTCAAAAAAAAAAAAAAGTATTTTATTGAGCAACTACTCTGTGCCAATCATTTCTAGAGATTGGAAGGAAGGGAATCAATTGTAGGTATTGAGATTGAGATAAGTAGAGATTGGGAGGAAAGGAAAACTCTTTTGTGATGTTAACCCATATTTAGTATTTTTTCAAGTCCTTTAAAATAGGAATATAGGAATAACCTTAGAAGAAGGCAGTCCACAAATATTTCCCCCAGTAACCTGCCTTGCTTCCTACATTTCTCAGATCTCCCTGTTTTCTTGGGGATTGTCAATGTTTCTGCAGCACACCAAGAGGAAGAAGATCTCAGGCACAGGACCGAGCACCATTCCATCAAAACCTCATTGAATTCCCCATCTTGCCTATCCTTTCCTCATTTCCTTTGTACATTTTTTCTTAAGCTCTAGTTAATGTTTTCCACCCTACGGCTTTCCCCACAATTCCATCCATCTCCCCTGCCAAAGTATACTTGGGATTTACAAAGTTTGCTAGTAATGCCACAAGTGAAATCAAATTATAACAAAGTGTCTATTTGACAGACCAAGAGATTTTAAAACCTTAGCCAGCCAGACTCTCTTATTGGAAGTCATCTTTGTTATGATGTATTTTATGATCTTTTAGAGTTCGTAGCATTGGAATTTGACTTGTAATAGCCCTCAAATGTGGCATCGGGTTTCTTTTTATATTATAAATCCCAGAAAACTAGAGATCACAAAATGTGGTTTTGGTGTCCTGCTCAGAGAGTGACACGACACTTACCAATAGATATGTGCTGTTTGAGGATATGCCCCATAGGAAATGGGCTTAGGTAGCCTTTACTCAACCACCTCTTGGTGGCTTCATAGGAGGAACTATGAGGATAAAAATCTTTCGTTCATTTGTTAACCCATTCAGTCCATGCTGTTTTTGTCATTACATTTGTAGGAGAGGGAGAACTTTCCCTCTACCCTTGACAGTCGGAGATCTGAGTCTGTGAAATAGACAGCAGATAGATCAACAGGAGAAAAGAGAGACAAATGTATTATGTGCACACGGGCATCACAGGAAGGAAAAGTGAGCACCCCCAAGCCCAGCGAGATCTAGGCGTTTAGATACATGCTTCACAGGGAAGAGTGGAGGGGAAGGTGGGAAACTTGGGGGAGAGTAAATGATTCTGGGGAAGATGAACAGGCCCTCGGAAGAAGAGGGCACAGCCTGTGACAAGTCTATGTCTGGGCATAGTGCGGCCTCCAGACACGTCTCCTGTGATTTATGTTCAATCTTCCCTGGTTGGTGAGAAACACCGGGTGAGGCTCTTTCGGAGGCTCTGTCTTTAGGCAGATAAAGGGAGCTGAGAGAGCTCCCTGCTGCCTTTGCTGTTCTCCAAGTGTCCTAAGTGCAAAGAAAGCAGCATACCAAAGCAGCATATGTTGGGCTGCCCTTTCCTGAAGTCCGCATTCAGGCTGGAACGAGCACTTCCCAATGCAGGGCAACCTGCCAGGTGCCAGTGGGAACCCAAGTCCACGGGGCCTGGCCTGCTCTCACAGTGCCTGATTCAGCACAGATGCAACGACAGGTGCTCAGACACCACAATGCCAGGCTGACTGTGGCAGGTGTCACAGGAATGTGGAAGCGATGTGCGCTTAGAGCGCAGGGGTGGGAGAGGCCCCTGCCAGCTGGTGTGAGGAGAGCCGGCTTGCTGATGAGGGGGCACCTTCTTGGGCAGACAGGAAACTCACAGCTGCTATTGCTATGTTGCCTGTGAGGATGGTGAGAAAGGCCTAATAGGAAATAGGGAAGGGAGGGAGAGGAACAAAGAGAATGGAGGTTAGGAAGGACTTGACTATTGATTCCATGTAGAGGGAGAGGACAAGGGAGAGGGCAAAACTCGCTTTTTGCCCAATAACAACCACCACCACCTACTGAACATTTAACAGGTACCAGGGACTTCACTTTTTATACATTTATTATTATTATTATTATTATTATTTTGAGATGGATTCTCACTCTGTCGCCCAGGCTGGAGTGCAGTGGCACAATCTTGGCTCACTGCAACCTTGGCCTCCCGGGTTCAAACAATTCTCCTGCCTCAGCCTCCCAAGTAGCTGGGACTACAGGGGTGTGCCACCACACCTGGCTAATTTTTTGTATTTTTAGTAGAGATGGGTTTTCGCCATGTTAGCCAGGATGGTGTTGATCTCCTGACCTCCTGATCTGCCCGCCTGGACCTCCCAAAGTGCTGGGATTACAGGTGTGAGCCACTGCACCTGGCCTCATACATTAATTCTAATGGTCTCCACCCCATCCCCTTCCTCCCTCAGCCCCTACATTTTGCGGATTAGGATTGAAGCCCAGGAAGGATAGATGACTTGCCCCATCACCCAGCTGCGCGAGCCAGGACTGGGATTGAACCCAGGCATGGCTGTCCCGAGGCCGAGTCTTCTTTTCTGCAGCATGTTGCCGAGTGACCATGAGAACGGAAGTTTCTGAGAAGACACAGAAAAAGGGATTAGTTTTCAAGAGCTGCCATAGTATTAAACCCGTTTATTTACATGTCCAATCTGTGCATTCTTTCACTCATTCTTGTCAGTAGTTGGGTTTCTGCAGGATTGCTGGGGCACCCGATCCTCTGGGCTGCTTCCTGGGCGTCCACGTGGACAGCTTCTCCCAACGCTGAGTAGTCTCACGGTGTTTGCTTCAAAGTACTGAGTATCAACCACCGTGCTCAAGTGCATGCAGCATTTCTGGGGAGCGTCAACCCACAAAATCTCCCCCTCACTCGCGCTTTATCTGTTCCCCAGCAAGTGAGCAGGGCGATGAGCTGCCCCGGATTCTGCACCATGCTTCCCACATTTCCCTTGATCCTGGAGGAGGAAGCCAGAGCCCCGGCCGGTTCTGTTCTGATGCCACGCTCCCTCCTCTCGGCCTCTGCCTTCCTGGCTGTATCAGCCTGTGGTCGCTTCACTTTCTGCCTGCAGAGCAGATGGCCTCGGTCAGGAATTCCTGGGAGAAAATTCCATTCAGGAATAGAACTTTGCAAACACAAATATAGAGAGAATATCTGAACCACTGATGGGAAAGTGGAAGAGAAAAAAAAAAAAAGAATCAGGACATTACAGAGAGAGGCGCACATGCAGACGTTTCTGAATTTCTAGACTTAGATGCTGTTAAGTACATTACCTAGATAGCCTCAACACAAGAGAGCTTTATTTTCTAGGAAAATTTAATAGAACAGTTCTAAATACATTTGCTGGAGATCTAGAGACACAAAATAAATTTTAATCCATGTTGCTCTACACTTGGGAAAAAGAAGGGACGAATATAGCCAAGGGAACTAATATTTATGGAGTATCCACTGTACTGCAGCTTTTTCCTCTGTGGTTTTCCGTCATCTTCTTAACAATTTTGTTAGTCCTCATGTATAAAGACTAGGAAAGTGAGTCTCAAAAAATTAAATAATTGACCACCCTTACTCGAATGTATATTCTGATGTTGAACTTCAGAGAGCTGGGCCTCTCCAGGGTGGTTTTAACCTGTCAGTGAGCTGCTGCTCCCCCTACCCCCGCCACCGCCAACACTCCCTCTGCCCCTTGCATCAAAACCACTTCCCTTTTCCCCACACCATGGCGAAGCCGCAGGAGAAATCCCTGCTAATTTCAGCTCGCTTGAGAGATGGAACCTCCAAGTCTCCTGGGAATGTTCCCTTCTCGGCTCTTAGGTCAAATCCATGACTTCCTTCTCCTTGTTACAGCAAGATCTACCTACCGAGTGTCTCTTTCCAGCCCTACTTGGCAGCTCTCTTCCTATCTGCAGAGATAGCCAGGGTAGCTGGGGAGACCGAGGAAGATGGAGTACGGTGATTATGACGTCATACATCCCCTGGGCTCTGTGGGGGCTCTCCCCGCCATGTCTCACTTTGCATATCCTGTTGCTTGTCTCGTGCTGTTTTGACAAATGGCCTCTTGACCTTTGCCCAATCCTCTTGCTTCTTGCAGTTGAAACTAAAAAAAAAAAAAAGAAAAGATAAAAAAGAAAAGACTTACTGTTTGAAGCCATATGAAAACCTACTAGAGTAAACCAAATGCTTTTGATGATCATATATACCCACACATGAAAACGAAAATTCCTTTTAGGGAGCAGTAAAGGGTAAGAGATGTTAGTCAAGCACGCAGGTTGGACCAAGCTGCGTGCTCCCGCACGGTGGAGAGAGACCTGATCCTGCTTAGGGCAGGGTGGGGGAAAGGAGCCAGGGCTTCCTCCTGCTCTGAGCCCCACCAGCTCGTGACCTTAGACCAGCCCGTGACCTCGCAGAACTGTAAAACTCTAGTAGCTGCATGACGATGAAATGGGAGCTCTTTGGAAATGTTAGGAAGTTTTCCTTTCTAGACTTACTCATGGTTGCGTTTTTGTTCCTGTAAACTTTCTCCCCCACCAGCTTTATTGAGATCTAATCCACAAATGAAAATGGAATCTATTTACCAGGTACAATGTGTTCCTTTGGGCCACTTTTAATCAATCCAGGCCTCCCTGCCTTTTGATTGGTGATCTTAGTATGTTCACAAGTATTTTGAATACTGATTATTTTGACTTATTGCTACTGCTTTATTTTTGTTTTCTATTTGCTATGCTTTGTCTTTTCTTTTATCTCTCTCTCTGCTTTTTATTTTTTTATCCCCACTTCTTAATTCTACATTTGGAAACATAACAGCCTATATCTAAGTCTTTAGTGGTCCTTAAACTTGGAAGTACAACAGAAGACTGGAGACTTCACATAGATCATTGGGCCCTTCGCTCAGAGTTTCTGATTTAGCAGGTCTGAGGTAGGACCTAAGAATTTGCATTTCTGATAAAGTCTCCAAATGACACTGATGCTATTCCTCTGGGAGAACACCTTAAAAACTACTGTTTCAGAACGAAGATTTGTTGTTTTAAAGGATATGAACAGACAGCTTTTCCAAAGAAGACGTACATGCAGCCAAGAAGCATATGAAAAAATGCTCGACATCACTAATCATGAGAGAAATGCAAATCAAAACCACAATGCAATGCCATCTCATACCAGTCAGAATGAGTACTATCAAAAAATTTTAAACTAAAAAAATAACATGCTGGCAAGGTTGTGGAGTAAAGAGAACCCTCATCCACTGCCAGTGGGAATGTAAATTAGTTCAGCTATTGTGGAAAGCAGTCTGGTGATTTCTCAAAGAACTTAGAACTACCATTCAACCCTACAGTCTCATTACTGGGCATATGCCTTGAGGAATAGAAATTGTTCTACTGTAAAGACACATGCATGCATATGTTCATCACAGCCCTGTTCACAAAAGCAAAGACATGGAATCAACCTAGAGGCCCATCAGTGGTGGACTGGATAAAGAAAAGGTGGTGCATATACACCATAGAATACTACACAGCCATAAAACAGAATGAGAGATTGTTCTTTGCAGCAACATGAATGCAGCTGGAGGCCATTATCCTAAGCAAACCAATGCAAGAACAGAAAACCAAATACTGAATGTTCTTATTTGTAAGTGGGAGCTAAACACTGAGTACACATTGACACAAAGAAGGAAACGATAAACACTGGGCCTACTTGAGGACAGAGGGTGGGAGAAGGGTGAGGATTGAAAAACTACCTATTGGGCACTACATTTATCACTTGGGTGATGAAATAATCTGTACACCAAACCCCAGTGACACACATATATAACATATATAACAAACCTGCGCATGTACCCCTTGACCTGTAATAAAAGTTAAAAAAAAACCAAAGAAAAGGATTTGTTGATTGGGTGTGGCAGTCTGTAATCTCAGCACTTTGGGAGGCCGAGGCAAGCAGATCACTTGAAGTCAAGAGTTCAAGACCAGCCTGGCCAACATGGCAAAACCCCACGTCTACTAAAATTACAAAAGTCAGCCAGACATGGTGGCGGGTGCCTATAATTCTAGCTACTCTGGAGGCTGAGGCAGGAGAATCGCTTGAACTCATTGAGCGGAGATTATGCCACTGCACTCTAGCCTGGGTGTCAGGGTGAGACTCTGTCTACAAAAAAAAAAAAAAAAAAAATTATTACCTTTGGCCAGTTAAAATACATTCAAAAACACTGAAAACTTTAATCATCTCCCTCCCCAAACTACATGTACCCACGAAATTTAGTATTCAATCTTTGGGATTTGTAGTCCTTCCACCCCAAACCAATTCACGGATTCCCTAGGAGTCCCTGGGGGACTCCAGTAAAGATCCTCTGTTTTAGAGAATAATTCTATTTCTTGAGGAAACCCTGATATTAGAATGGATAATTGACATTCTTAGGGTGCTACAATAACCTGAGCATATAACTATTAAATATAATTATTTTATTCATTGATTCAGCAGCAGATATGAACTGAGTATTTAGCATGTGCCATGGTAATCAGGATAAAATCCCAGGATACTTAGAGGGTTCACGTGGCAAGTAAACAGAAGTGTGGACCATTGGCAATTATATCTCTGTATGTGCTAATAACAGCACAATCACAAAAGCTTCCATCCTAGATCCTACCAAGTCCCCAGGGTCACTCCAGCCATTCTTGAAGAAAGGCCTGTAGTCCGACTTTCAAGCTGTGTGCTGACTTCAGTCCTCTTTTCGTGATGTGTGTGGCTGGCCTTTCCATGTGCAGTTCCTTCTGCATTTGATCTTTGTGCTGTGGGACCAAATAAGTGAAGCATTTAAACAAAAGAGTCGCGGAATGTTTCCTGGAGAAAGTGGTGTTGAAATCAAGATCTCAACGATGAATAAGACTTAGGCCAAGGGACATTTGAGGAGGGAGTAAACATGTTCAGGCAGTGAGAACAGTATGTTAGAAGGCCTAAAAGTGAAAGCCAGGTTAAAGCAGTTGGATTTCTTTTTGAAAAAAAAGGAAAAGAAAAAGAATATGAGCCACTGCAGGATGTTAAGGAGGGGAAGGAGGGAAGAGGTAGGGCCTGTACCATGGGCATGCAGGGCCAGTGCAGTTGCACAGGACAAGCACTCAGAAGGTTAGGGTTTAACACCCTACAATTGCTCTCTTGAAATTCTTTAGAATTTTACCTTTGAACTTGTGCTCTGTAAGTGAAGTGTAACGAGACAATGGAGCCTGCCAGGAATGTGGAGCCTCATGCATGCGTGCTCCTGCCTCCTGCTGACTCCCAGGATGTTTTCTCAGACATCTGTTCTTCTCCTCTGGTGCCTTGGTCCTGCCCAGTTTGCTCTCCCTGCCCCCACCCTACTACAGATGCTGCCCTGCACCCAGGGAGGTAGCTGGGTCACACCAAGTGAAGTGGGGGCCCAGGTGGACACATGTGGAGGGCTGGTGTCTTAGTCTGTTGGGTGCTGCCATAACAATACCTGAGACAGGGCCATTTATACAGAACAGAAATGGATTCTCTCACGGTCCTGGAGACTGGGAAGTCCATGATCCATGGTGCTGGCATCTGGTGCAGGACTTCTTACTTCATCCACATGTGCCAGAAGGCGGAAGACGGAAGGGCAAGAGAGAGTGAACCCATTCCCACAAGCCCTTTTTGCAACGGCAAGATTCCATTCATGAGGGCAGAGCCCTAGTGATCTAAGCACCTCCCAAAAGGCGTCACCTCCCACACTGTTGCATTGGGGATTAAGCTTTCAACACAAGAATTTTGAAGGGGACAAAAACATTCAAGCCACAGCAGTTGGGCCATACGGCTTGCAGCATCTCAGGGCAGAGCGAGGCAGTAGGTGTCAAACCCCCGATACGCTCAGTGGGAAGCTAAAACAGGGCCTTATGCCCGCCCCAATCTGGGTACCAAGTGCATTCCAGTGTGGAGATGGCAGCCCCTCAGAGGCCAGCCATCGGCTATGGGTGGGTGCAGCAGAACCTGTGGGAAGGGAGATTGGCATCCCAGCCGCAAGGTGGGGCACTGCATTTTCCCAAAAATGATGAAGCCAGCCTGGGCCCTTGAGAAATTCTAAGAAGCAGGTCACCGACGTCGAACTGCACTGGACTTCTAAGTAGAGTGAGAATGAGTGTGGGTTGTGTGTCATGTCACTGAGCTTTGGCGTTGACTGTCACCAGAGCATGACCTAGCTCATCCTGCCTAGTGGTTCTTCCAAACTTTCACTTCTCTGCTAACCCTCTGCCCTCGCCCAATCCCATTCACTCTCACACTTTGCCTCCTCATCGCTGAGCAGGTAGAGGCCGTCAGGGGAAAAAGCCCTCAACTTTGTTTTCAAGCACCTGGGAACATTTCTGCTTCTAAGCTCACCTTTGCCCCCATGGAAGTGGCATATCCCCACCCCCAGGCCCCTGCTTCCTGTGCCTTCCAGCTCCCACCCCCTTCTCATCCCACCCCACTTGCTCAGGGGCATGGCTCCACGTAATCCTCCTCTCTCCTGTATTTCAACCTCTCTCGGTCTCTACTGGTTCACTCCTCTCAGTCTCTAAACCTCAGTTTCTCCCATCTTAAAAAAAAAAGAGGCTGGGTGTGGTGGCTCAAGCCTGTAATACCAGCACTTTGGGAGGCCGAGACAGGCGGATCATGAAGTCAGGAGATCGAGACCATCCTGGCTAACATGGTAAACCCCGTCTCTACTAAAAATACAAAAATTAGCCGGACGTGGTGGCAGGCACCTGTAGTCCCAGCTACTCGGGAGGCTGAGGCAGGAGAATGGCGTAAACCCAGGAGGCAGAACTTGCAGTGAGCCGAGATCCGGCCACTCTCGCGACAGAGCGAGACTCCGTCTCAAAAAAAAAGAAAAAAAAAGACATCACTTTGAATCATAAACCCCCTCATAATCAATTTTCTTGGAGAATTGACAACTTGTTGATTTCTTTATCCAGCATACATGTATTGAGTTTGTACGTCCATGCTGGCTACTGTACTGGCTGCTATGGATACAAAAGATGAACACAGTGTGGTCCCCGTCTTCAAGGAGCTGGCAGGGGGGTGGGGAGAGCGAGGACAAACAGGTGGCAGTGCTGACCATGAGGTACCATGCTAGCAATGAGCACAGGGAGCGGAGAGCTGAAGGGAGGGGGGAACCCTGGGGTCTCAGTCCCGGCAGACCAGACAGCTTTGGGGAGCAGAGCTAGAATGGGAAGCACTGGGGGGTGGAGAGGAATCTTGGAGACTTGGTCATGAAGGGCTTTATATGTCACATCAGGGAGTCCAATCTTCATCCTGATTCGTGTTTTTAGAAAAGATTCCTCAGTTTTGTTTAAAGTTGAGGCAGCAAATCTTGAGAGACTGGATTAAGGCGGGAGGGAATGTGGAGAACAGGGAATGGCATCAAGAGATCCTAAGGGAATGGGATTAACAGGACTCAAAATCTGGCCAAATACATTATGTGAAAAGAGGGAGGAGTCCGTGATGTCCTCTGGTTTCCAAGGGGACCCTTCAGCAAGACAGGGGCCCCCCAGGAAGAATAAGCCGTCAGGAGAAGAGAGTAACTTCACTTTCTCATTCACTGCAAATTGGCTTTTATCCCTGTCACCCCACTGAATCGGCTCTCATGAAGGTTTCCAATAACAGCCCAAGTGACAAGTCCAAGGAGAAGTCCAAGTTTTCGTTTTACTTTTTGGAGACATTCTGAATTCCTGGCTGTCAGGTGCCACACTGTCAATCACACCCCAAGCCCAATCCATCCTCTTTGCCCTTGAACGCCGTGGCCCTGGTATTCCCCTTGGAGCGAGGCACCTACCCTGGCACTACCATCCAGCCAGAACTCTAGGAACCCCTCTGCCCCTCTCATTCACCTCCCATGTCTGAGTAGTTATCAGATCCTGTAGATTCTGTCTCGCAACTATGTCTTCAACCCAAATCCTGCTTCTTACTTGCAACACCACCATCTGGGTTCAGACCTTCACCATTTCTTATCATTTCTACCATCGTTGCCTCACTGGTCCCCCTTTCCCTGTCCTCCTTCACTCATCCTCCACCCTCCCACCTGAACTACCTTTTTCCAATGAGACTCTGCTTCTGTGCTACCCTAGTTAGAATCTTTGATCTTTTTTTTTTTTTTTTTTGAGACAGAGTCTCCCTCTGTTGCCCAGGCTGGAGTGCAGTGGCGCAGTCTTGGCTCACTGCAACCTCCACCTCCTGGGCTTAAGTGATTCTTCTGCCTCAGCCTCCTGAGTAGCTGGGATTACCGGCACCCACTACTTTCAAGAATTCTTCAAAGCTTCAAAACAAAATTCAAACATCTTACTTAGCTCACCTCCCAAGTCTCTTCCTGATTGACCCCTGCTTCTTCCTCCGGCCTCATCTCTTGGTTCTTCCTCACACCCAGGTGTTTAGGCTCCTCTCCGTCCCCTGACCTCATCACGGGCTTCTCACCTCTATGCTTCCCCACTGCTGTTCTGGCCTTGCAAGTGCTTCCTTTGTTTATTCATTTAGAATCTAAGTTCTAGGTAACACCTGCTTGTCCTTCCAAATTCAGCTCAGGTCCCAACTCCCAGGAAGCCTTCTCTGAGCCTGTATTCTGAATTAAATATCCCTCCTCTGGGCCCCTGGGCTTCTGAGGCATTCCCCCAACACAGAACTGAGCAAGAGTGCTCCAGTAATTGTTTCCCAGCTGCCTCTGTCTTCAACTGGAATTTGTCCCCCACTTCTAGGATAGGATCTGATGTGTAACAAGTGTTACGTAACCGACCGTGCAGCAGGGTTGCCGATTCATGCAGGTACCATTTGATGTATAGATGAACACGCCATGATTTAATTCAGTCTGTAAATAACTGGATCGTTTTTATTTTTCTCTGTCCCCATCCATTGGCTACTGGGAACATTTTCATGAAGTGGCTGATCCGGGTTAAAGCTTAGTCCACTTGATGATTTAAATTCTTTCTATTTTATTTTATTTTATTTTTATTTATTTTTTTGAGACGGAGTTTTGCTCTCATTGCCCAGGTTGGAGTGTAATGGAGCAATCTTAGCTCACTGCAAACTCTGCCTCCTGGGTTCAAGTGATTGTCCTGCCTTAGCCTTCGAGTAGCTGGGATTACAGGCATGTACCACTGCACCAGGCTAATTTTGTATTTTTAGTAGAGACGAGGTTTCCCCATGTTGGTCAGGCTGGTCTCGAACTCCTGATCTCAGGTGATCTGCTCACCTCGGCTTCCCAAAGTGCTGGGATTACAGGCGTGAGCCACCATGCCCAGCCTCAATTATTTCTCTTTTATAATCACTTGTGTAAATCAC
Organism: Colobus angolensis palliatus; assembly: GCF_000951035.1. Lineage (NCBI taxonomy): Eukaryota > Metazoa > Chordata > Mammalia > Primates > Cercopithecidae > Colobus > Colobus angolensis. The sequence goes on from NW_012115766.1 coordinate 5,199,102, forward strand.
TTGATGATTCTAATTGCTTCTCCTGTATAATCGCTCAGTCTCTCAGATGGCCTTGCCTCCCTCTGACTTCTTTCCCTAAGATGGCATCTGATGTTGGGGGATGGGGTGTGTGGCTGTTTTGTTCGTCCAGGAAGAGAGGGCCCCTGGGCTCCCGCAGGCATGAAGGCATCCGCTCTGTGGCATCTGCTGGCCCCGGTGTAAAGTCCCTCATCTGCCCAGCTGTTGCTTGTCACGCCTGTCTGGGACTCCAAAGTCTATGACTGTTGGGTTCATAGTCTGCTCAGTTTCCGTGAGCAAGCAATCATCCTCGGGGAGCTGGGGTTGACCGGGCCTCCCCTCGTTTCCCGTTGACTGCTGATACCCTCATGTTCCCAATAGGAAAAAAATCAGCGACTGCCATCACAAGACACAGTTGTTGAACCTTTCATCAATGCTGTCTAAAATACTTTCTTATTCTCAGACTCTCTTCTAAATATTCACAACAGGAAACCTTTCGTTCAGCCTAACCTTCTGTGGATGATTCTGAAAACAGGTGTGAAAACTGATATGCCCTCCTCCAGAAATGCTGCTCTGTTGACCCCAGCTGAGCCTCCCTGATAGAGAAAGTCCGCCCATTGACAACGTGTGTGTTGCTATCAGGTCCCCACGTCCTCTTCTAAGAAACACTGAAAACTTCCTGTTCCCAGGGGAAAGGATTTCACCTCACATTCCCAATAAAATCTAGTAAATAGAGGTGTGAGTCATTTCATGGAGTCCTCTGAAGAACACATCAATGAATAAAGGCTCTTTTGTGAGTCATCGAGTTACACTGCTAGACGTGAACCATCGAAAGCAGTTTCCACCAAGGCAATCTGAGCGATGCATCAAGCATTTCCTCTTCCTCCAGAGCATATGTGAGGGGAAGTTCATGGCCTGGTATGCATGGCCCTGTGCTTGAACATTTGGTCCAGGGCCCTTTGCTGCCCCTTCATCCTTGGCTTCCTACTCTAGCTGTGGGTCCAAGATGGCCTTGACAAGGGCTCCACAGAGAAGGCAGAGGAACAAGACCAAGAGAAACGGCAGGAGGTGGAAAATTGTGGAATAATAATAAAAAAAAATCAATGATACAGAGGTGAAGTGAAGGAAATGGCTGGAAACATCAGCTCCTTTTGAGTATTTCTTGGCCCTCTAAGTAGGCTCATATTAACCCCTGGCATTCCCCCTCCCATGTGCCCACTGTGTCACACCTGTGTGACACTTGAGGACTTGATAGTTGAGATCCATCTGGACACCCCAAAAAGGAGACCGTGGAGATAACAGGGAAGTATTGAAAGACCCATATGTACGTGGGATTAGAACTGATCTTGCAATAGGCCTTGCATTGGAATCCAGAGATCCAATAGGTCACATCTAGACGTGTCAGAATGCGTGGAGGTAAGAAGAAAGGGAACCTAAGAGAGAGGGGGTGGGGTGGGGCCAAGACGGGGACATTGCTCAAGATAGGCAGAGAATTGCACTTGCAGAAGTGCCCTAGAGCTCTGGATGTGGGTTAGGAGGGCAGCATGGCCAGCGTCTCAAAGCTGTTTGCCCATCCAGAGGAGCGCAAGGCCGGCGTCATGCACGACGTTTGCCCAGAGCCCCGTGCTCAGAAGAGCCCATGCTTGGTTCAATGGTCTCTTGTCATCGTTTTGAAATTCTTAATTTTTGAACAGGGGCTTGCCATTTTCATTTTGCACTGGGTCCCACAAATAATCTAGCCAGTCCTGGATGGGGGTATTTAGGACTTTGTCTGCACAGGCCAGATGAACAGCCTGGGACTGGTGACAGACTGACCGCCTGGCTGCCCATGAGCAAGGAAAGATAAATTTTTGGCTACTACCATTTGAGGAGCTTCAACTCATACATATTCAATGAGAAGGATGCTTGAGAAGGATGCTTGAGAAGGATGCTTGAGAAGGATGCTTGAGAAGGATGCTTGAGAGGGATGCCTCTGCAGTTTCATATCATTTCGGGGGCTTCTGGCAGTGGAGGGTGGCTGTGCTGACAGTAGAAGCCACCTTTAGCCTAGATTTGGATGGACTCATTTTAAAGAATTCCAGAACGTAGAAAGCCCCTCAGAGCAATATTAGCAAGATTGCTTTAAAGTGTTCAGCTTTATGTACTTAATATTAATAAATAAAGATAAAAGTATATTACTTGTGCTCTACTTTTTTTCCTTTTGTTATTAATTTTTAGTGGCTTGATGGTATGAAATGACTTTTCAGGAATTTGTTCTTTATTTATAACCTTATGACCACAAGAAACAAGGAGATAATGGCTTGAATTGCAACATGAAAAATTAAGACATTCACATAATAGGAATTTTCAAAATAGTTAGAAATAGATGTAGCAAAACTCCCCAAAACTCACCAGTTTCTTTGTACCTTCAATGTCTCACGCATGCGCGTGCACGCACACACACGCACTCTCTCTCTCTTCCACTAAGCGAAACAGGTATATATTTTTTCTTACAAAGCACAGTCTAATTAGACATGGGCGTAACTCTTTTCCCTATAGAAGTGAAACCAACTTATCTGTCATATCTTCAAGGCCCAGCACAGTGTTAAATCAACATTTGCTGCATAAATGAATGCAAAGTACTTAACTGAAAATGTAGAAGATATGGTCTCCATGGTTTCCATGCCAAATGCTGAAGTGATTTCAAAGGATCAGTTAGTACCATGCACTGGTGGAATGGTGTTGGTGTGCCTAAGGGGACACATAGGAATGGCCTACAGGTATACACAGGGACAGATGGGCAGGGCAGATATTGGGGAAAATGATAAAGAAGAAAAGTTTCTCTTTGGGATCTTAGCTTCACCATTTGGCTTCATTTCCCTCCCAACTCTTCTTCTCCTAAAGCCACATTTCTTTCTAGCCCCCCTTTCCCAGGACCCATGCTTTTTATATGCTTCTTTTCTAGTGAAATAAGAAAAGCTCAGTACCTGATAAAGCATGCATGACTGCTCCCATGTTTTGAATGAGCTCTCTGAAGAGTGTTAATATTTTAATAAAGGAAAATGGAATGGATTACAGACTGTGGCATTCCCAGAATTAAGAAGCACTATAGGAATTGGGGGTGTGGGAGAAGAGACATTTCTGGTCCTCACAGGTAGAAATCACTTTTCTTTAAAAACAAGAATCACTCCTCTTTGAAACAGAATAACTGCTCAAAGGGGAGGTGAGGGGTATGGTTATAGGAACTGCCATACCTTTTCCTCCTTTTTGTTTTGAAACAGGGCCTCACTTTGTCACCCAGGCTGAGGTGCATTGGCACAAACGCAGCTCACTGCAGGCTCAACCTTCCAGGCTCAAGTGATCCTTTTGCCTCAGCCCCTCAAGTAGCTGGGACTGCAGGTACACACCACCACCCAGCTAATTTTTGTATTTTTAGTAATGACAGGGTTTCGCCATGTTGCCCAGGCTGTTCTTGAACCCCTGACCTCAAATGGGAGGCCTGCCTCAGCCTCCCAGAGTGCTGGGATGACAGGCATGAACCACCACACCCGATCCATCTCCTCTTTTTTACATGCCACAAATAAACTCAACCTGCACAGGGAGAGACAGAGACGCAGAGAGAAGCAAGTGACGCAGGACCCAGAGGTGACTGATCCAGCTGAAAAATCACATCTAAATTCCAAGCCATGAATAAGGCTCTGCTCTTCCTTTCCAGGGGACAGAGGCCAGGCCTTGGTGAGCCGAGGTGAAACAAGTACTTGTGGCTGTCTGACCGCTCTGCTGGGCTCTCTCAGGCCAGGCCCAGTGTATCCGGTCCCACTCTGGTCTGCTCAAACAGCCAGACCAAGACCACATTTAAAATTTGTCTTTGGCTTGTGTTTTACGCTCAAGGTATAAGCTCCCAAGTCAAGCCATCCTCTTGGTTTTGAAGGAAATTGGCAGTCCCAGCTGACAATTAACCAACCAAGAGGCACTGACTGAGACCTGCACCCAAGGCCCGGTGCAGGGTCCGTGAAGTACACAAAGACAAAGAAAAGGAGCTAGCACCCTACTGGGGATGTAGACACAGGCACATAGAAAGGTAACACCCAAGCATGGTGGCTCACACCTGTATTCTCAGCACTTTGAGAGGTCAAGGCAGGAGGATTGCTTGGGGCCGGGAGTTCAAGACCAGCCTGGGCAACACAGTGAGACCCCATCTCTACAAAATGTTGAAAAATTAGTCTGGCGTGGCACATACCTGTAGTCCCAGTGACTCAGAGGAGGCTGGGGTGAGAGGATCATTGGAGTCCAAGAGGTTGAGGCTACAGTGAGCTGTGATTGCGCCACTGCAGTCTGGGCGTCAGCGCAAGAGTCTGTCTCTAAAAAACAAATAAATTTTTTAAAAGAAAGGTAACTGACAAAAAGGAGCAGAATCTCACGACTCCAGCTTCTGCGGAGAAAGAGATCTCATTATTATTGTCTTTAAAAAGCAATCAAGTCTAATTGTTCCAAAGGTTGCACTAAATAGCTAAAGAGAAATGGCTCCAGATTTCCGCTCATGCCCCACTCAGATTTTGCATATTTCCTCAGGAAGTGCCACAAACTCACTCTCCAATTGTCCAAACAAGTCCTTCACTTTAGTACACAAAACAATATATACACATTGTGTGTGCGTGTGCCTATGAGAAAATACGTCTTTACCCCACCAAGAATTTTTTGTCGTTGTTGACATTGTCTCTTAAAACATGAAGAATCTGGCTGGGCACGGTGGCGCATGCCTGTAATCCCAGAACTTTGGGAGGTCAAGGCGGGCGGATTTCTTGAGCTCAGGAGTTCCAGACCAACCCTGGCAACATGGTCTCTACCAAAAATACAAAAAATTATCCAGGCTTGGTGGTGCGTGTCTGTAGTTCCAGATATTTGGGGGCCTGAGATGGGAGGATCACTTGAACCTGGGAGGCAGAGGTTTCTGTGAGCTGAGATTGTGCCACTAAACTCCAGCCTGGGCAACAGAGTGAGACTCTGTCTCAACAACAACAACAACAACAACAAAAAGAAAGAAAGAAAGAAAGAGAAAGAAAGAGAGAGAAAAAGAGAGAGAGAGAAAACATGAAGAATCTTTACTACATAATTTTGAACTTTATAAACCATATATTTATCCACATTCCTCTTAGCCACAGTGCTGAACACAGAGTTATTACTCAATCCAGGCAGCTGTCATTTTTTTTTTTTTTTTTTTTTGAGACGGAGTCTCCCTCTGTCACCAGGCAGGAGTGCAGTGGTGTGATCTCAGCTCACTGCAACCTCTGCCTCCCGGGTTCAAGCGATTCCCCTGCCTCAGCCTCCTGAGTAGCTGGGATTACAGGCACTGGCCACTATGCCTGACTGATTTTGTTTTGTTTTGTTTTGTTTTTGAATTTTGGTAGAGATGAGGTTTCACCATGTTGGCCAGGATGGTCTCAATCTCCTGACCTCATGACCTGCCTGCCTCATCCTCCCAAAGTGCTGGGATCATTTTTATTATTTTATATGTTCATCCTTTTTCATGAAAGGGGGAACACTTCTCCTTAGTTAAAGGTAATAGCTGTGATGTAGTCATTGCAGCAGTACCTATGTAGAATTTAAATGTATCCCTCTGGTTTATTTCTCTTCATGTTTCCCATTTCTGTTCCTTCATCCTCTCTCTTCCTTCTTCTATACTTTTCCCCCATCTCATCCAAATCTCTTTATTTGTGTATTTATTTATTTGTTTATTTATTTATTTATTTAGAGACAGAGTCTCGCTGTGTCACCCAAGCTGGAGTGCAGTGGCATGATCATGGCTTACTGCAATCTCTGCCTCCCAGGTTCAAGCGATTCTCCTGCCTCAACCTCCCAAGTAGCTGGGATCACAGGCATGTGCCACCATACTCAGCTAATTTTTATACTTTCAGTAGAGATGGGGTTTCACCATTTTGGCCAGGCTAGTCTTGAACTCCTGACCTCAAGTGATCCACTCACCTCGGAATCCCAAAGTTCTGGGATTACAGGTGTGAGCCACCATGCCCAGCCTTTTCTTTTCTTTTCTTTTCTTTTTTTTTTTTTTTTTTTTTGAGACAGAGTCTCCCTCTGTTGCCCAGGCTGGAGTGCAGTGGCGCAGTCTTGGCTCACTGCAACCTCCACCTCCTGG
>NW_012115766.1:5205438-5216349 GCF_000951035.1 Colobus angolensis palliatus
TTTTTTGAGATGGAATCTCACTGTCTTACCCAGGCTAGAGTGCAGTGGTATGATCAAGGCTCACTGCAGCCTCAACCACCCACACTCAAGTGGTCCTCCTGCCTCAGCCTCCCAAACAGCTGGGATCATGGGCACACAGCACCACATCTGGCTAAATTTTTTATTATTTGTAGAGTCAAGGTCTCACCATGTTGCCCTGGTTGGTTTTCAACTCCTGGGCCCAAGTGATCCCCCTGCCTCGGCCTCCCAAAGTGCTAGGATTACAGGCATGAGCCACCACGCCCAGATTTATTTCTGTTTAGATCCTTTACCTGGGACAGAATGAGGAGGTTGAAAATGTGTGCATTTGAGGGTACGGCTGAGAAAGCTTTGGAAAACTGAACCCAAATCCTGGCTTTGTGACTCTGCAGTGGGCCCTGTGCCTCAGTCCTCCCCAGGACTGCCTCAAGGTCAGCCTGGGACTCATTTGAGCTTTTATCTTCTTAGGGTAATTAGTCGTTCAAGGGACATCAAGCAGCCATTGAATGAGCGTTTCAATTGGAGTGAAGAAGTTATGTACAGACGTGGCAGAAACGCATTAATCAGATGTATTCAGCAACCAATCAGGGTTTTGTCCCTTCCACTGTTCATATTACTCTTTCGATTTAATCTCAAATACTCAAAGCTTCCAACTCTGTCTTTTTTTCCAAATCTAAATTAGTCACGCATTCCCAGTTACCCAGTGCAGGACAGCCAAGTCAACCAGTGGGAGTAGGGGGTTGGGGACTGGTTATTGTTTCACTAACAGGCACCATGGGTTTCAGTATTTCGTTAAAGTCAGACAACAAGAGTAGCTGGGTGATCTTTCCCCGTCATCTTTTTGGACAATTAATCAATGGTTAAGTAACCACCTGTGTAATTAAGGACAAACCACAACCTATCTGGTCTCCAATTTTCTTACGTATAAAGTGAGAGGGCAGAATACGCTCTGTCTACCATCACTTCCGGTTCTGAGAATACTTCTCCTAATTTTCAGCAGTGTGTATAGTGTGTTCTCCTGTAAACCAAAAGGCAAGGGCTGTACTTGGAAACATGAGTTAGAGAGCCCTGATTCTGAAGACAATGAGAATACTTGGGAGAGACATGAAAGATGGTGAGGGAGACCCACGGCCTGATAGGTAAATGAAGATCAGGAGATCGAGACCAGCCTGGCCAACATGGTGAAACCCCGTCTCTACTAAAAATACAAAAATTAGCCAGGCGTGATGGTGGGCGCCTATAGTCCCAGCTACTCGGGAGGCTGAGGCACGAGAATCACTTGAACCCAGGAGGCAAAGTTTGCAGTGAGCCGAAATTGCACCACTGCACTCCAGCCTGGGTGACAGAGCAAGACTCTGTCTCCAAAGAAAAGAGAAGAGAGAACCCCTACTGTGGAGGAGCTTGAGGTGATGACAGGTGAGGAGGAAAAGCTGACATGGAGGAAGGCCACTGCAGGGCAGGGAGGGAAGACATCAGGTTTGGTAGCCGGACAGGAACTGTCCCCAAGAAGACAAAGAATGTCATGGAATGCAGGTTATGGCTTGAGAAAGTGAGAAGGAGAGCAGTGCTGAGGGATCCCGAAGTTTCCTAACCCTTGGTTCCTGTAGAATGAGTTCAGCTGAGGAGAGCTGAGAAATAATTCTTGGGGGGCACAACCTAGGGATTTTTTATGTTGGAAAAACAGGAAATGGCCAGTCAAGGGCACAAGAGAACGAGGCAGAAGTGACTTTGCCTCCTTGGTATTCAGAGGATTTGAGAGAAAGCTCTAGTTTTGTCAGAGTAAAAGCACAGTTCAGCCCGGTTGGGGGGATGGTGAGGGTGACATCAGTGAGGACCCAGATGCTGGATGGAGCAGCGCAGTGGCGCTGGTGAAAGGATACCCATCGCATTAGCAAAGCCTGAGTACCGGGCATGTCTTGCAGGCCTCTTTGGGTCACCAGTAAGAGAAGCCAGCTCCAATTAGCCAGAGCAGTGCCAAAGCAGCCAGCTCCTGAAAGCTCCAAGAGATGCTATCAGGCCTTGTCTTCTCTCTCTCTCTCTTTCTCTCAGCTCTAGTTCCTCAGACACTGGCTTCAGTGTCAGGCCAATCCTCTCTGCAGAGTGGCCTGTGACAGTCTCAGGACCATTCCTCAGCACGGCAACCCCAGAGGAACAACAGAGCAGCCCTGTCACTCCAGAAGAAGCTCTAGGAATGAGACTCGGGATGAGGTTGATCCTTGGGCTAGTCATGATAGGATGGAGTATGTTCATTAGCCTTAGTGGATCATGCTCTGCCTTGGAGCTGGGGAAGGAGGGAGCAGGGGTGGGGTGGAGTTGGCCAGCCATTCTCAGATAGAACTAGAGTTGCAACGATGTGATTCTCGAAAGGACCATCAGGGAGCTGTTGCCAGGAGAAGGGGGAATTGAATGTGGGGCAGGCAGTGGCAAGAGATGTCCATCGACCCAGCTGGTACCCACAACTAGCCTGACTTGTATGTAGGAGACATTCAGGGATTGCCACAGACAGAAATAGCTTGCACATTCCCTCACTAAATCCAAGCTGTCTGGGCGACCTGTTATGAATCCACAACTTTCCAGGAGAAGCAAAAGGAAAAGGTGGCCATCCCTGATGGCGAGGGGGTGGTGCTGAAATGAATCAGAAACAGGATTCTAAGGGGAATTTTTTTGAGTCTATTGTATTACAATACCATAATCCCTTCTGGTATGATTTGTATGCCCGTACTAAAAATTAACTCCAGAGGGGTTACAATCCCTTATAGCTCATGCTCTCGCTTAAACCACCGACCCCTCCGCCCCCAGAGGACAAAGATTTAAATCATCATGACCTACCAGGTCCTGCTATACTCCAGCCTCGCCCTCGACCACACTCCCTGTTACACTCAGCATGTCAGTGACTTGGGCCTCCTTTCAGTCCTTCAGGCAGCAGTACCATGCTGCCTCTGACCACAGGACCTTTGCACAAGACCTCTTTCCCACCTACCATCTTTCCTCCATCTTCACCTGCGTAACTCCTCATCTTTCTTCATATTGAGCCCAGTCGTCGCCTCCTCAAGTGACCTCCCCGGCTACAGTCATAGCCTCTCACAGCCCGGGTACCAGGCATCATCGTTGTAATTTCCCATGATTCTTAAATTCTGTCTACCTCTACCACTAGACCGTAAGGCCCATAGCAGTGGAAACTGTGATTTTCCTTTTCTTTTCACCATTAAGTTGCTTGCATGGCTCCTGGAATTTAAATATTTATTGAATGAATAAATGAATGAAGATGTTTACAATCTAAGTGAGACACAGTGACCCAAACACAATGGCTGTGCACATCATAAGCATTCAATTTCAGGGGTGATTTCAAAATATTTAATAACCTATGTGGTGCAATCATCAGCCAATCGGAACAGGTACTGGTATGGCTGTCCTCATATGGGTCAGCAGATCAGCCCTGAAATAAATGACGTGTGAACGTGCTTTGAAGCCTCAACAGGTGATAAAACGTAACATACTTTGGTGGTTACAAAACAACTCAGAAATGCAAAAACTGTACAACTTCATTTTTAAAAGAACTGAATTTAATTTTGTTTCTTGAGCCCCCATTCTGTTGCTTAGTTACTTCAGGGTAAATCCAGGTAGGATTTTATCTGTTGATTCAGACATGTCCCTCCCCACTCATGTCCCTGGGGTTGTGTCTGAATTCTAGGGTGCTAAGAGAGTACCACCTGTTCAAAGGATCAGGTCCCTGGTTGTCTTCGTATACCCAGGCTGACATCTGCCAGCATGCTCCCTCTTCCACCAGGTCTCTGCCCCGCCTGGGCATTGGCTGAGATGGCCACATTTATGCTGGTCTCTGGGAGTGGGCCAGGCAGTCGCAGCTGGCCCTTCTTTACAGGTTGCCTGACCCTCTCTGTTATCTGCTTGTCTTTTTCAGAGAAGGAGAGATGGTAAATTTTTGGATGCCCCACGCTAAGGACACAGGAGACTCGGCGGGGCTGTCTCAGACCTTCCCTGTGTGGACCGGCCAAGTTGCATGCTCACCTGCCTGTTGCTGTGCCCCGCAAGCATGACACAGCTTTGCCAACAAGCCAGGCTCCTGGAGACAGAAGCACAGCTCTCCTCTACAGTCCATTAACCCGCCCAGGGGCTCTGCTATACCCTGCGTCCCTGCAAGATCTTCTCTGTCTGCCCTATGGTCTGGATTACTTCATTGGAGAGCAAAACCTCATTCTCATATGATCATTCCTTCTTCTAACTATGTCATTTATGTTAATGACAACTCTATGTCCTAAGTTCTTCAAGGCCCTGTTTTTTGAGACAAACTTTTTCATTTAAACTCTTATCTCTGCTGTGAGACTCAAAACCTATTTTGAGATCCAAACCTGAGTGTGGCTTTATTTCGTTCTCTCTGCATTTCTGCTCTAAGCTCTAAGCTCTAAGCTCTCAACCTTGAGGACAGTCGAAATAGAGCCGCATGCTGCTGTCTGACTGCATTGGGGGTGGCAGAAAATACCAGAGAAAACAAAGGCAAAACCATTTAATAAGATTATACCTCCACATGATTATGACCTTATTATTATTATGTTGATAACAAACTTGCTGAATAAATATATAGAAAGTGTTAGTTTAAAAGAAGGCATTTAGGTCAGGTACAGTGGCTCATGCCTGAACTCCAATATTTTGGGAGGCCAAGGTGGGAGGATTGCACAAGCCATGAATCTGAGACCAGCCCGGGCAATACAATTGGACCCCATCTCCATAAAAAAGAAGAAAAATTTAAAAATTAACTAGGTGTGGTGGTGCATGCCTGTAGTCCCAGCTACTTAAGAGGGTGAGGTGGGAAGAGCAGTTGAGACCAGGAGATCAAGGTTATAGTGAGCCGTGATCATACCACCACACTCCAGCCTGGGCAACAGAGTGAGACCCTGTCTCAAAAAAAAAAAAAAAAAAAAGAAAGAAAGAAAAGAAAAGAAAAGAAAAAGGAGACATTTAAATTAATAGATGAAATGTCAGGTATGCTTTATAAAAAATTCTAATTTTACTGTTTCTGTATTGAATGTAAGTTTCCACATACATTTTCTCACTTGATGTCCTTCAATTTCTTTTTAAATCTGATGATTTTAGATGAGAAAAGTGAAACCCAAAGAAGTTTGATGACCAGCTTGTGTAATCCTGTTGGTAAGGGACAGGATAATAACAAGGGCCCAGGCACTCTGGCCTCCAGTCCAGAGCTCTTCCCATGGCAGTCCAAAACTGAAAGCGGCAGGAGAAAAGATGAGTTAAGGTTGAAATGTATGACACCGAGGCTACTCTGTTGGCTTAGCTGACCTGCTTCATCTGAGAAGCAGTGTCAACAGTGTAATAGTTTTGTATTTTGGCTGTCGGGCAGCTTGCATTTGTCTGGGTTCTTTGTGACAGCTTTCATTTAGCAATGCCTTCTCATTAGCAGAGCTTGGTCTACAACCGAGCCATGTTTGCACTCCAATTTACATCAGAATGAAGCCTCCTGGAAGGGAAAGTGTGGACATTATAGATGAACGAGCTGGGCGGCCGAACTCCCAGAAGACAGCCTAGAGCTGCCAACCTCCTCTGTGCCGGCCAACACCAATCAACCATGTTTGGAACGCAAAGCCTCCCAGCTGCAGGGTCCAGAAGGAAATTCAAGATCTACCTCAGTTTTAAACTTAGCATCCCTGATTGTCTACTAAAATTAACTGTTTCTGTGATCTTCAGATTTGCCCAGAATTCAGGCATCTCCTGACAAGCCAGGTCCAGTCTCTGTGGGCAGAGCGGAGATGGAGTGCAGGGAAGACACAGAAGCCTTTCTTGCTTAAACTTGGATCTGTGGTGGGGCAGTGGAAGGTGCTTAGAGCTGTTTCGGCCCCACACTGGTGTAGCCCCAAGCCCTTCTGCCAACCCTGGGGCAACCCTAATCACCTTCCATTCCTGTTCAAAGACCCGAGTGTGCCTTCTGTAAGGCCAGATCTCAGAAGAGGGGACCTCGTGGGAGGTTTAATCGAAATCTGCCAACCCTAGGCAGAACTGACCACAAATAGGCCCACATGAGACGGGTAACCCAGCTGGGAGTGTGACTGAAGATGGTGGGATGGTGTCTCCTTGGCTGGGATGCGGTGCCCTGCCTGAGGAAAGGGAAGAACGTGTTCGCCCGGAGGATAGGCGATTTGATCAAGAAAGCTTTAAACTGGCTGTGGAGCAGGGAGAAAATGCTCAGAAAAAAACTTGTGAAACCGGTTAGTGTGGAGGATGCAGGAGCCACTTGAGAGGGAGAATCAGCACAGGAGGGGCCTCGAGTTTCCCTGGAAAGGAGCCCAGAACCGCACCTTAGAGCCTCAGTGGATGCCCTGCTGGCACCCAGAGCAAGGGGAAGAAACAAAATGGCTTCAAGGCCATGAATCCATGGCCTTGGGACGGGACGGCCACTCCACTGTCATAGGCGTCACTGCAATTGTAGCAGCGCCTCACAGCATGCTGGAAGAATTGGAGTCCAGCTCAGTGGACCATGGGAGGGGCTGACCAGAGCTCAAGGCAAGAGCTCCCATCGTGAGCACCTCAAGTGTACCTGGCTGCAGCTGAACCATCCTCTTCTCCCTGTTCTCCTTACGCTCTGTCTTGGGAATAGCACCAACACACACTCAGTCACTAAGCCAGAAATCAGACCTTTCCTTACCTCTTTGTCCCCAGAGCTGGTCAGTCACTGTGACCCACTGGTGTCTCTTTAATCTCTCTCCTCTACATCTCCATGGCCACTTCCGTATTTCAAGGCCTCATCATGTTTTGCCTGGACACTGTCCTGGCCTCCCAGCAGGTTGTCCTGTCCCCAGTTGTCTATACTATCACCAGGGAAGCAAAATTGATAATGTCATTCCTTGTTTACAAAATCCTTCAAGAGCTCCTCGTTACCATCAGGGTGAAATCTGAATGCCCTTGGCACGGCACTCGAGGCTTTTCACAACTTCATCCATGCCCATCCTCCTAGCCTCATTTCTTCTCCCTTGGCTCCAGACCCTCTGTGCATGCAGGTCGCCCAGACATCCGAGCACGCCACACCTTCTCCCACCTCTGCATTTGCTACAACCCCTGCCCAACAAGTCTTCCTACCCACAGCCCCTGCACCATCTGAAATGCCTATTGGTCCTCCAGGATCAGTTAATATGCTACTTTCTCACAGAGAAGTCCCTGTCCCATTTCCAGCTCCTCACCTGGGATGGAAACCCTTACTCTGGGCTTCCTAGCCTCCTGGTTTGCTTCTATGGGCCCTTACACGTTCTCCACAGACCCCTGGCCCTGGGTAGCCTTTGTGGGTATAAGAACGCTGGCACAGAAATCCAGCTTTCCCCGAGTCATGTTTTCAGTGCAGATCCCCGTGGTAGAAACTCAGTTCCACCTGCTGACCATTTTTCACAGGGAGACAAATTCTTTCTCCTCCCCAGGTGTTGTCACCAGTGACAAGCCCAGTGGTGACAGGTACTCAGCTTTTGGGCAGGCTCCTCAATAGCTGGTGGCCAGTAGGGATACCAGGATAGGAGTGAATCAGCCAGACCTCCCCCACCATCACGGGCAGCCGCAGGCCACCCAGATCATGCCCTCCTAGGGGAAGGGCCTGGTCTGGGAAACTCCCCACCGGGCCTGCTAGGTTTCATCTCCCCAGTCACGATCATCATAAGCCATCATCATCATCATCATAAGCCATCACTGATCATCACAAACCATCATAAGCCACTGCTTCCCAGGAGTGAGCAGGGGGACAGAAAGAAGCTGGACAGCCTCCTCCTTCACTTTCTTTCTGGGAGTGGCACAGTCCTTCCCATCTGTGGAAATACCAGAAGTGGGAAATAAGTGTGACCACTGCCGTAGCACCCATGGCCTAGGTTTCCCCCTCCCCTGAATCTCTTTATTGCTGGGGCTCATCATGGTGCCTAGCACATAGTAGTTGCTTAATAAATGTTTGCTGACTAATAGAATACCTGAACATCCAGCTGCTTGTGCAGCAAAATGGTTAAGAACATGGGGGATTCTGAAATCAGGCAGCCTGGGTTCGAAATCAGCCTCCATCCTTTACTGTGTGACCCGGAGAAAATTGCTTAACCTCCCTGTGATTTGTTTATTTACCTGAAAAATGATGCTAATAATAACAGTACCTGTTTTCTAGGGGTTTGAGAATTAAGTGATTTAATATATGTAAACCAATTAGACAAGTACTTGGCATACAGTAGATGCCCAGTTAGTGGCAGTCTCTTGGGAGGAGCATTGCATATAGGATCCAACTTGCTGTTCCCAAAGCCAAGCAGTCCAAGAAGAAGTTTTCTTTGTAAAAGGGAAAAAGAAATTTGATTAACTATACATGCATAGAACCCTCGCAGAATAAGCAAAGCATCACATTACCCTTCAGTGGCTGTTCTTTTAGATATTCCAGGGAGACTCCACACTCAATTAAATTCCCTGTGTTCAGCAATCTCCCTAGGAGGGCTGAAAACAGAATGTATTCATTCGCATATGTAAAACTATGTTTTTAAAGAGCAAACTATATTAAGGCAAAATGCCGAAAGAGTGGGACTATTCTCATTGGAGGAATACAATTTAGAATTTGTAGCTTGAAATATGGAAACGTCTTTGTTGCAGAGTCATCTGAAGAGAAAAAATGAGTGGATTGAATAACTGTGGCTGAAATACGGTATTTTTCTCTCTAAAATAATTTAGCAGAATCCCAGTCTGAGCCTAATCTATGCCCACTCTGACATTTATCCACATTTGGCAATGGTGGAGAAACGGGGTGGGGGCCTAATAGGACCTATTTGTTTTGGTTTGCGTATTAGTCCATTTTCACGCTGCTAATAAAGACATACCTGAGACTGGGTAATTTCTAAAGAAAAGGAGGTTTAATGGACTCACAGTTCCACGAGGCTGGGGAGGCTTCACAATCATGGCAGAAGGCAAAAGCCACGTCTCACATGTCAGCAGGAAAGAGACAATGAGAACCAAGCAAAAGAGGAAACCGCTTATAAAACCGTCAAATCTCTTGAGACTTATTCACTACCATGAGAACAGTATGGAACAAACTGTCCCCCTGATTCAATTATCACCCACCAGGTCCCTCTCACAACACATGGGAATTATGGGAGCTACAATTCAAGATGAGATTTGGGTGGGTACACAGCCAAACCGTTTCAGTTTGGTTTGGGTTTTTTTAGTTTTGGAATTTATATTTTTTAGATTGGTAAATAACAATTGTGTATATTGATAGGGTGCTATGTCATGTTTTGATCTCTATGTACATTGTAACAAGGGGATATGTTTTAATAAGGGGGAGAAATTAGAGTATCTTGCTAGGGAACAACTCACCCTGAAGAGAGGGAGCTCCTTTGTACACATCTGGCCAGAGGTCGATGTGCTCACATCAGTGATAGGGTGGGGATGGCTCATGCTGTGGATCAGACAGCCTTTAGTCTCCCTGCACATGGGGATCCAGCCTGATTCATGGTAAGGGGGCTGCCATCAATGAGAAAATGTAAGTTAGAAGAATCAGACAAGTTTGGTGCAAGCTGTCTACAACCTTGACACTCACATCCCAGGCAACAATCAGACATAGTGTGTTTACAGCCAGTTCCAGCAGCCTTGATGCAGGCACCAGGGTGTATTGGCTGCCGTGGAGGGACCTTTGGCAGGCACTGCTCAGAAGACATGGTGCTCCAGAAATCACGAGTGGCACAAGAGCAGAGCTGAAGCCACACCACTCCAAGAGGATGAGTTCCTAGAGGACACAAGAGGCCCTTCTAGGGATTCTCAGAACTATTTGGAAGAACTGGAGGCATGCCCGAGGAAGCTGGAATTCCCTCCAGGGAAAGCAGAGCTGCTATACTTTTATATTCCAAAAAGTTTTATGCAAAGAACCATGCTTTTTTTCCTCAAGATAGTATGGGGAGCAGAAGTGTCAATAATGTCAGCCAAATGGAGATTTGACCATCAGTGGACAGGAGACCTTAGAACATGGAAATTCCGGGTTAGGCTCCGCCATGTGAGGCCTTCCATCCAAATCAACATTAGAGACTATAACTAATACCAGCTGCCAGATTTCCAACTCTTTCTCCTCTCAGGAGTCCCTATGTCTAAGCAGATGCCTCACCTTTTGCCTGAATGTCTTTGGACAGAAACATTCAGTAATCATCAAGGTGATGAAATGAGATTGGAACATTCCAGACACAAATCAATGCACATAATACTTAAAATCCTTGGATTTGAAATGAGGGAAGGGCAGGCAGACCTGTTTGCTGGCATTGAATACCTTGTCACCTGGTCTGTTATCCAAGAATCTGAGCTTTATACAACTCAAAAACAAAAATCCCAGTTACAAAATGGGCAAAGGACGTCAATAGACATCTCGCTGAAGAAGATACACAAATGATCAAAAAGCACATGAAAAAAATCAAACCACAATAAGGTGCCACTTCACAACAGATGGGTGGACGAACACAATGTGGGCTGGGCTATCCCTACAATGCAATGTCATTCTGCTGTAAAAGGAATACAGCCCTGACACTGACACAAACAGATGGATCTCGAAGATGTTATGTAAAGTGAAACAAGCCAGACGCCAAAGGACAAATATTGTACCATTCCACTTATGTGAGGAAGCTAGAGTAGTCAAGTTCATAGAGACAGAAGGTAGAGTGGTGGTAGCCAGGGGCTAGGGGAGGCGAGAATGAGAATGACTGCTCAACGAATGCAAAGATTAAAAACTTCTGGAGATGGATAGTGGTGATGATTGCATGAGAGTGTAAAGGTGCGTAATGCCACTGAACTGCACACTTGAAAATCATTAAAACAGCCGGGCATGGTGACTCACGTCTGTAATCCCAGCACTTTGGGAGGCTAAGGCGGGTGGATCACTTG
>NW_012115766.1:5216659-5243683 GCF_000951035.1 Colobus angolensis palliatus
TAGCCAGGGGCTAGGGGAGGCGAGAATGAGAATGACTGCTCAACGAATGCAAAGATTAAAAATTTCTGGAGATGGATAGTGGTGATGATTGCATGAGAGTGTAGAGGTGCGTAATGCCACTGAACTGCACACTTGAAAATCATTAAAACAGCCGGGCATGGTGACTCACGCCTGTAATCCCAGCACTTTGGGAGGCTAAGGCGGGTGGATCACTTGAGGTCAGGAGTTCGAGACCAGCCTGGCCAACATGGTGAAATCTCGTCTCTGTTAAAACTACAAAAATTAGCCAGGTGTGGTGGCGGGTGCCTATAATCCCACCTACTTGGGAGCCTGAGGCAGGAGAATCTCTTGAACCCAGGAGGTGGAGGTTGCAGTGAGCTGAGATTGCGCCATTGCGCTCCAGCCTGGGCAACAAGAGTGAAACTCGTTTCCCAGAAAAAAAAGAATAAAATAATTAAAATGGCAAAGTTTGTGTTACATTTCTTTTATCACAATTTTGTAAAAAGAAAAATATATATGTATATACACATACTTATAGCCATGTATATACATATATACATAAGTAAAACATATAACACATACATAGGTGTGTGTATGTATGTAAACATGTATACACACATACATAGGTGTGTATATATGCATATACTATATATAATGAGATTTTTAATATTCTAAGATTGTGTCCTCTCTGCTATTTTGATATTGAAATGTCCTTTATTTCATGAATAATCATGATAGTAGATGGTAATTGTTGTTTCTAATGTCTTGATAAACCAAAATATATATTGGCCTCCCAAGCGCTTTTTGAAAGGTTGCTGGTCGGTCACACCAAAGGCCTGGAAAGCACTTGGTTGCTGGCCTGGAGTCTCCGGGAGTCTCCCAGCCATGACGCTGTTAGTTGAGGACAGCGGTTCTCAACCTTGGCTGCACACAGGCATCACCCGTGGAGTTTTTAAAAGACTGACACCTTGGCCCAACTCCAGGGATTCTAATGTCGTGGGTCTGGGTGTCAGGATTTTAAAAGCTGGCCAAGGAGAAGTAGGTGAGTGAGCTGGGGCAAGGAGCCAGGCGGTGGCCATGTTTTTTTACTTTTTTGGGTTCTCCTAATGAAGTGCAAACTCCTCTTTCTTTATTATTCTCGGAGTGGAAAATGGACCAAAGAAAAACAAACAGGAGTGGGAAAGGTCAGAGAATGGAAAGAGAGAGCAGCAAAACATTTGTTTTAGAACGAATTCGCTTTTGGAAACGTATCTTATCAACCACCTTTTGTCTTTATACCACTTAGGCTTTGGAACCCCTTGACTCCTAATTAATTCTGTTCGAGAAAATCTTATTATTTTCCTTATTTCATTTGCAAATAACTTTTCATAGGAAAATAAAACAACGCGAGGAGAAAATCTCTCAAAATATGCCAAAGAGTCTTTGGTATTTCTCTTCATGCCATGATTATGACATCACCCAAAATGTTTGCTCACCCAGAAATGTACTTCCTCTTGGCTTTTAGAATTCCTTGCATATTAAGATACGTTTCTAATTATATTCAAATACAAACCAGATGTTTTGAACACTTTACTTTAAAATCTCTTCCTGAGTCTTACTTAGAATATTTTAGAAGGGGGTGGCATTCAGCTCACTCTGTCTCTGCTTTTTCTGTGTATTCTCAAAGACTTCATGTTCTCAAATACTTTTCCTGGGAATTTAGAAATCTGACTCCAAGAGAAAATTGTGTATACCAACTAACCTTTCACAAGGCTCAACTCTGAGTATTAAGAAAAGGAAAGGGTTAGTTCTGTGGGTAGTGGTATTTCTGGAGTTTTCTGTAAGATCCTTAGAATTAGAAAATAGCTTTCTAGTTGATTACTCTCTTGTCTCCGTCAAATCTTGGCTTTCACCTTTCTTATAAATGGAACAAGCCTTCTTTGTTGTAACACTCACCTTAACTCCTGCTATATCTTGCCTCAAGCATGCTTGCTACTCATATAATAGGGAACTGCAAAATAATATGGGAACATTTAGCCTTTTTAAATTTTTCTTTTCTTTTTTTTTTTTTTTTTTTGAGACAGAGTCTCTCTCTCTGTCAACCAGGCTGGAGTGCAGTGGTGTGAGTGAAGCTCACTGCAACCTGGAACTCCTGGGCTCAAGCAGTCCTCCTGCCTCAGCCTCAAATAGCTAGGACTACTGGCATATATCACCACACCCGCCTAAGTTTTTAAAATTGTAGAGCCAGGAGTCTCCCTATGTTTCCCAGTGTGGTTTTGAACTCCTGGCCTCAAGCAATCCTCTCATCTTGGCTTCCCAAAGTGCTAGGATTACAGGTGAGAGCCACCACACCTGGACCAGTTACCTTTAACGTGGAATATAAATTTTCATGTCCTCCTGGGACCTTGCCAGTAGGAAGGAAACACTACTAGTTCAAGATTACCTGTTAGCCTAGATTTGTTAAAGTCTTTACTGTGTCATGAACTATATTGAGCGTGAGCTTTTCGCTCTCCACAGGGGCAATTGCTAGGGTCTGGGTGTGAAGGGGTATCCACCTAAGGTAGGACCAATACAAACCAAGGTTTCCCGTGTTTTCAAAGGTCAAGACCAGTGTCGTCTTTCTTACCCCCAACCAAGGTTGCTGAAAATCAGTGGTCTGGGCCTGGGAAGGGGCGGGTGACTGACTTCCCGGTTCACCTGCCCAGCGGTGGCTTCACAGGAGGCAGGTCTGGAGAAGACACCTTTAGTTTGGTCTTTTTCCTTTACTTATGCAAGCCTTGTGCGTAGAAAGGTACAGGAGACTTGAGACCATCGGCCTCTCTGGCTGGTGCACAGAGTGGAAAGAAATGTTTAAGTCTCACACTTCTTTTCTCATAAAATATGTCAGTTCAAAGGAAAAGGTCAGTCCCCAGTGGCATCTTCCGCCCACCTCATTTTTCCCTTCCCCTCTTGCTATAACTGGGATATCCCTTCCCTCTATAGGTTTTCTGCCTCTTCTAGGCCCAGCAAACTCACACTCCACCCTTGAGACCTGGGTCAAACAGCACCTCTTCCTTGCAGCCTTCCCAGCTCTCACACTCAGCTAGCTGTTGCCACCTCCATGTTCCCACACCATTTGGACACACCTTTCTTTATATTTCATTTTCTTGTAATATTATTTTTACATTTATTTTATTTTATTTTATTTGAGACTGAGTTTTGCTCTATTGCCCAGGCTGGAGTGCAGTGGTGAGATCTCAGCTCACTGCAACCTCCATCTCCTGGGTTCAAGCGATTCTCCTGCCTCAGCCTCCCAAGTAGCTGGGATAACAGGCGTGCACCACCATGCCTGGCTAAATTTTGTATTTTTAGTAGAGATGGGGTTTCACCATGTTGGCCAGGCTGGTCTCAAACTCCTGACCTCAATTGATCTGCCTGCTTCGGCCTCCCAAAATGCTGGGATTACAGGCATGAGCCACTGCACCCTGCCTTTGTAGTGTAATTTTTGGTTCATGGCTGTGAACTTTGCTAGGCTGTGGACCCTCAAGGATGAGGAGAGAGCCTTTTCTTTGTGTCTCCTGGGCCAAGTGCAGTGGATTGACTCCTGGGAAAGGCTTGATGTAGTGGAGTCACAACATATATTTGCTCAGGGAGGTGAGAGAGAGAGGGATGGTGGGGAGAGACACAATCCTGGTGATTTTGCCTCTCTCTGTGTGACCTCCTGAGGTGGGAAGGAGAGGAGAAACCCAAGGCTGCTGGCTGGCACCTCCAATGGTGTGAGTGACTGTACCTCACAGATCCCAAACACAAGTTAGCTACCACATCTGGGGTCAAGACCAGCCTGGGCAACATAGTAAGAGCCCCTTTCCCCAATCTCTAAAAATTTTTTTTTTTTTTAATTAGCCAGGTATGGTGTCGCATACCTGTATTCCCAGCTATTCGGAAGGCTGAGGTGGGAGGATCACTTGAGCCCAGAAGTTCAAGGCTGTAGTGAGCTATGATCATGCCACTGCACTCCAGTCTGGGTGACAGAGCATGATCCTGCCCCTTAAAAAATAGTGTAAATATTTGTAATAATATAAAAATTTGTAACATTTGTACAAACTTTCTTTTCTCCTCTGCTTTATTAGGACACAGTCAACACCTCCAATCCCAGAGGTAAACTGGCTCTTAGACTAAGAGAAAATAGAGTACTATAATGTATAGGCAACTGAAAAGATGTTCTAGTATAATTTTGACTGTATATCAGTTTGGTCATGTATGCTCATTTGGGAACGCAAGCTCCCTGCAAGCCGTTAGGAATGAAAGCCTCATTCCATGTTTAGTTCCCATGAGCTGCGGAAGGTAGGGGCAGGGGACAGACTATGGAAACATTACTGCCGTCTTTCTCTAGAGGGAAAACGGCAGAAAATACAACGATGTTCTAGAGACATGGTTTATTTAAAACACAGAACACTGAACCGTAAGGTATTGTATCAGATGTGGGAGAGGGCGACACTCATTAAAGTCATCAGAACACCCCGGGCCACCTCCTAGCAGGAGGGCTTCAATCTTAAAGCAACTTCTGTTCTATGGACCAACCAATGAGTTAGAATAACCAGCTGCTCTTAGCAGGTTTATGATATGCCTCTGAGATCAACCACTTCCAGCTTCCAAAACCCGCTAATGTAAGAATGTTAGGGATGGTGCCGGGCCATTTCCTCCCAAATAAGGACTTTACCAAAATATCTCTATGCAAACAAACGTGTTTCCTTGGACACAGTTTTCTTTTCTTCATTTGTTCTTCCATTCAAGCAAAGTTTGCTGAACACCTAATATATATTCCTTGCTTAACCTTGCGTATACAGGTGTAAGCAAGTCTAATATAGTTCCTGATCTCAGAGCTCACAGCCTGGAGGGGAGACCTGCCTTAAACAGGTGATTCAATACTGCTTGGAGAAGGACTGCGTGTTATACAAGAATCACACTGAGCCTACTTTCTCTTGCTGAGCCTCAGCTTCTTTTGTATTATTTATATTTTATACTATTTATATATTTACCTTGAGGAGTGTTTTTGTAAAGCTTAGGAAATATAAGATGTCTAACAGCTGCCAATCAATTGTACGATTGCTTGAGTCAACTTAAAACTCCTGTGAGCCAGTCACAGATGGAAAGACTAAGAAAATAGTGTAACTACTTGGGAAGATGAGGCAAGGAGATCACTTCAGGCCAGGAGTTTGAGACCAGCCCGGGTAACATAGTGAGAGCCCCCCTCCTCAATCTCTAGTTTTAGTTAGCCAGGCATGATGTCCTATACCTATATTCCCAGCTACTTGGGAGGCTGAGGTTGGAGAATCACTTGAGCCCAGAAATTCAAGTCTGTAGTGAGCTATGATCATGCCACTACACTCCAGTCTGGGTGACAGAGCGTGATCCTGCCCCTTAAAAAAATAGTATAAATATTTGTAATAATATAAAAATTCATAACATTTGCACAAACTTTCTTTTCTCCTCTGCTTTATTAGGTAATTGGAACCAGCCAGTGGAAATTTATCTGTAAAGACTTCATTTTCTGTTCCCATGCTGCAGGTGTAATGACATTCTGCCACTAACGAATGTGTGAGGCATTCATCCTGTGACAAGAATGAAGGCTGCTGACTCCATCAGGCCACCTTTCACGCTGCTGCATGGGCACACTGCCTTATGGGTAATCACACTGAAAAGGAAGGAGCTGCCTCCAGGTCAAGATGGTGCCGGTTGTTTTAGAGGACGATATTAGTTACTGCCAAATACGTCCATTTAAGACAGCAAAGCAGCCCCGCTGCAGGCTTCGCTTTCTGGCAAATGCAGATCATGAAAATACCAAGTGTTAACCTCCCAACGACCTAATTCCATGACTGCTGTGAACTTCAGTGGGAGGAGAGAGGGATGCAGTATCCTTTGTTCTCCTCTTCACGCCAAGGAAGATGTATTTTCCACTGAATTTCTCCTGTCTATCCACAGAGCACCCTGAACAACTGAAACTTTGGTAGTTCATTTCCAATCATCTCAGCCACCTTCAAGGTCCAGGAGAACTTTCTAGAAAATGTTAATTGTGTATTTGAACAGAGCCTAACTCCTTCAGAGTTTTACCAGAGATGACATTGCAAAGTATGGGGATGGAGGTTTTCTTCTGGTGAGCCTAAAGCTGACAGGACAGCCCTTTTCAGTTCTAACTGGATGTGATGAGCATGTCATATTTCCAGCTCCCCAATTTAAGGAGGTGCCAGGGGGGCACCTAAAATTTTCCTTCCTACTCCTCTAGGCCACCAAATCCCAACTTCAGGTTCTCCTCGGTTAGGTTTGTCCTCAGGGCAAAAGCAGCTTTAGGACTTTCGCAACTCTCTGGGTTCCTCGTCCCTCTCTCTCTTTTTTTTTTGAGATGGAGTTCTGCTCTGTCCCCCAGGCTGGAGTGCAGTGACATGATCTCGGCTCACTGCAACCTCTGCCTCCCGGGTTCAAGTGATTCTCCTGCCTCAGCCTCCTGAGTAACTGGGATTACAGGCACCTGCCACCACGTCTGGGTTCCTCTTCTCTAGCATATTTCTTACTATTGTATTTGAGGTTTCAGGGTTTTTTAAAAATGTATTTTACATAGCATTTTTAGTTGTTTTCAGCGGGAGGGCTGTTCAAATAATCTCCCCTATTTAATTCCTGGAAAGAAAAGTATTCTCTGTTTTATTTTCTTGATAACACGTATCAAACCTGGAATGTCCCCCTTACTCTTGGTTATCCTCATGTCCTTCCGATGAGAATATGCACTCCGTTACAGTCTGTCTTGATCATTTGCATGTCCCCAAGGCCTAGAATAGTGCCTGGCATGTGGTAGGCATGTAGTAAATATTGTGAAAGATAATAATGATGACAATAATAGTGAAATAATAACAACAGTAACCAATCTTGACCATGAGACACAGAGAGTTTTAGCTGAAGCTCTGCACCTATCTCCTCCTTTCTCCAAACCCATCCTACTTGTGCTGGGCGATTAACCCTCCCAGAGCAGAGCTCTCAACTTTAATGGGTCCCCATTGCCTTTCCCAGAAAGACCATGTTTCTCTGCCTGTTAGCCACACGAGTCTGGACATGATTTTCTATTATTTTTGTGTCCTGTGTTCCCCTCAAACCTGGATATTTCCCAAGCATGCAACACCACTTTGCTCTCACCAATTTCCCTGCCTCAATTGTTCTTCCCATTATGTCTCCCTCTGTTTCAAACTCACTAATCATTTGACACACCATTCAAATTCCACTTCTTCTAAGATTCCATCTCTTATTCCCTCACAAGAAATAACGTTCCTTTCTTTAAACCCCCAGAGCGTTTGGGGTTTCCTTTTATTTCTTATCACATGTGCTTTGCATTATTGCTAGTTATTTACATGGATTAATGCCTCCCCACAAGACTTAATGGTGCTTAGCTTAGATCAGATACTCAGTAAATATGAGTAGAATAAATGGATCACGAAAACAGGCTTAGATTGTGGATTACAATCAATATCAGGAATCCTTGTTTATTGTAGCCAGAAAGAAACTTATTTTGCAGGCTCTTATGGGCTTCTGAATACAGTTAGTTGAGCTGGGCAGTAGCCATGCTGACGGACACATGTTATTTTAAATTATTATTATGAGGGCTATGTTGGACACAATGGCTCATGTCTGCGTTCCCGGCACTTTGAGGGGCCGAGGTGGGAGGATTGCTTGAGCCCAGGAGTTTCCAGACCAGTCTGGGCAACACAGCGAGACTCCCTCTACAAAAAATGAAACAATTAGCTACTCAGAAGGCTGAGGTGGGAGGATAGCTTGAGCCCAGAAGGTTGGAGGCCTCAGTGAGCCAAGATTGGGCAACTACATTCCAGCCTGGGTAACAGAGCAAGACCCTGTCTCTAAAAAAAAAATTATTATTATTTTTATGCTCCAGTTGTTTGACATCTTTTACAAAATGGTAGGGGGCCTGATGTTCTATTCCTTTTTTGTTTTGTTTTTCTCGCTTTGTTTAGAGAATACAAAACTAAAAGTTAATGCTAATAACACCCACACCAAATTAACTCTGACTCATATTTCTGATCAGCAGTTCCTGTACCCTTGTTGAATTCCTCATTTGTACTATTACTACACTGAAAGCCACCACTCTAAAAAACAGAAATCCAAGATAGCATTTCTCTTGTTTCCAGAGGCTGGGTTCTAAAGATGAAGACTTCTAAGTTATAAAATTGGGCATCTGAAATCCTATGTCTTCAACATAATGTGATGTTTTTCCTTTGAAATAGGAGTTGCCGACTATCTGTCAGTTGAGTTAAAGCCACAGAACAGACTGCATTCTCATATCTGGTTGACAACTAAGAATCTTCTAAGTTCTACAGAAAAATATTTGTGGCCAATGTACTACCTCTGGGATTTTTTCAAATGACTTATAGAAGCAGGGAGAAATACTACTATTAATAAATCAATTACTACTAATACTCCTACATCAATCAAGGAGATAAACTGGACTAGGGAGAATTTTGGGGGGCCTCTCTCTGGTTCAGGAGAAAAGTTTGAGTCATTAAGGAAAACACCCTTGCAAATAATACGTTTTGAGTTGACAACCTGACAACTAAGGGAAAACAAATCCTATAAAAGGAACTGTTTGACACATCACAAATACCCAGCCAGGAGAAGAAAACCGAAGGGAACACACAAAAGAAATGTGAAGTTAAATTTCCGAGAGACAACCTCTCTGAGGCAGGAGTATCCTAGGCCAAGAAATCAAATTTTGTTGCCAGAAATCTGAACCGGAACTCAGGAGATTCTAAATGAAGGAACTCAGCGAGTGGGGGATGCCAGATGATGCTTGTAGATTTTCAGTTCGCTGAGGTTAAATCAGGTAATGTCTCATAGTTCCTCAAGTCTGACATCTTGTTGATAATGTTGGAGGCATACTGGTGTGGAATGTGTTGTCTCCAAACAAGATTGCATGCCTCAGATCCATTCTGACCATAATCACTGCCAGAAATCCAGGCCTCTCTGATCACCCAGGATCACACACCATACTGCTGTGTTCGTCCTAATGGGACCCAATCCCCACCAACCCTCCATTGATCCCCGGGGAGTCGCCCCTCTGCAATCAGGAAATCCCTCCAGCTCTACCTCATTCCTTCGGGAGAGCCTAGCTGGCCCTGAGAATGTTCCACACTGCAGTCTGAGCCATGAGAGGCTGTTTGTTTCTGTCACACCCCTGCTTGGATCTCAGGACCAGAAACAAAAGTTGTGTGTTCCTGAGTCACATTACCACTTGCAGACCATGTCTCTGCCTCCCTCACACCACTCACATGCCACCTCTTTCTCCTCCTAATAAATGTCACACACAGACTTCCAGGATTTCCCCCGCTACACACACACACACACACTCATGTACTAAGGGTTTTCACTCCTGGCTCCCTGTCTTCCTTTCCACCCCAACTCTTGCAGCATTTGTGGTCACTTCAATGTGCAGGGAGATGATACATCTGCTACACTGGCCCCTCCAGCTCTTGACTGCTCAATAGTCTTGACAGCAACCACCCACATGCAGGTCACACCCCGCACTGTGTCATTATATTCTCCCCAGTATCTCAATCTGTCTTAGTCCATTTCATGTTGCTATAAAGGAATACCTGAGGCTGGGTAATTTATTTAAAAAGAGGTTTCTTTGGCTCACAGCTCTGCAGGCTCTATAAGAAGCATGGCACCAGGATTTGCTCCTGGTGAGGCCTCAGGAAGCTTCTGGTCATGACAGAAAGGGAAGGAGAACCAGCATGTCACACAGCGTGAGAGGGAGAAAGAAGGAGAAGGAGGTGCCAGGCTCTTGATATTACTTTATTTATTTATTTTTAGATTTTATTTATTTTGAGACAGGGCCTTGCTCTGTCACCCAGGCTGGAGTGCAGTGGTACAATCAGAGCTCACTGCAGCCTTGAGCTCCTGGGCTCACATGATTCTCCCACCTCAGCCTCTCAAGTAGCTGGGACTACAGGCGCACACCACCACACCAAACTAATTTTTTAAAAAATTTTGTTGTAGAGATGAGACCTTGCTATGTTGTCCAGGCTGGTCTCAAACTCTTGGCCTCAAACAATCCTGCTTTGATCTCCCAAAGGGTTGGGATTACAAGGCGTGAGCCACTGTGCCTGGTCCATGCCAGGCTCTTTATAGCAACCAGCTCTCACTGGAACTAATAGAGCAAGAACTCACTCATTACCTTGGGGATGGCACCAAGCCATTCATGAGAGATCTGCCCTGCCCCCATCACCCAAACTCCTCCCACCAGGCCCCACTTCCAACACTGCAGATCAAATTCCATGTGAAATTTGGTGGGGACAAACATCCAAACTATATCAATCCCATCCCCCTTACCCTCTACAACTTCCTGTTCATCTCCTACCCCTATTCACACACCTCCACCATGACCATCCTCCCACTCCATCCAGACCACATCCACTCACTCTCAGCTGAAGACCTTTATTTTTTTTTTCACCTGGAAAAGAGCAGACATGAATGGGGCCTCTCCTCTCTTCCCACCCTCAAATCAACAAACCTATTAGCACCTGGCACCTGGTTCCCACCTGTCTCACCTTCCCTGCCTATGCATTTGCTGTCCTGAAACAATGCTCTCTGGCTTTCCAAGGGCCTGCGGTGTGTTTTAGTGCCCACCTCTCTGAGAAGAGCTCTTCCCCGATGCCGCGGTGTGCTAGAGCTGGGTCATACTGCCTCCCAGGAGCCAATGCTAGATTTTCAGGAATTTTACGAGCAGTTTGACAAAATGTTGGTGGCTTGCTATTGGCCATGGTGAGAGTATTGATATTACTACAAATGGAGGTTTCGACTTTCCAGAGGGTGCATCGCTAAACATTTCCCAGAATACCTGTCTTATTCCCCAGCCTCCTACTGCTGCCTACGCCTTTCTCTGCCACCCTGTCACCTCAAAACTAACTGTTGCAAGAGCTGTCAACAGTGTTGACTTCCCATCACCCGCGTGCTCATCAAACCCACTCTAACCCAGCTTCTGTCCTCAGACTTCTCCAAACGACTTCTGTCCAAGCCGCTTAACACCTCCATATTGAAAATCCAAATAACAGGCTTTCTGTTTTTATCTTACCTGACCTTTGTACTGGATTTACCTAACTACTTCCTCACTCTCCTCCTGGCTTCTGAAGCTCCACTGTTCTGTCTCCTTCCTCTCTTGTTCTTTTTCAGAACATGTTGCAGGCTCCTCTCTGCCTGCCCTGATGGATGCACAACTCTAAATGTGGCTTCCCAGGGCCAGCTCTAGCCTCTCTTCTCCCCTCTATACTCTCTTCTTGTTGACAGCATCCTTTCTAATGAGGATGTCATTTCTATGCTAAGGATCCCCAAAAGGACACCCAATCCTTTCCAATCTCCTGACTTCTCCATCCGGCTTCCTATATGACAAATCCACTTGGAGGCATGCTTTGCTTTATTTTTAAAAAATTAATATATCATAGTTGTACAAATTTGGCAGGCACATGTGATATTTTGATACATGTACACAATGTGTGTGATCGAAACAGGCCAACTGCGATATCCACCACCTCAAACATTTATTTTTTCTTTGTGTTGGGAACATTACAAATCTCCTCTTACAGCTATTTTGAAATATACAATAAATGGTTGTTACCTCTAATTTTGCTACTGTACTATCAAATGTTAGGACTTATTCCTTTAACTTAACTACATTTTGGTGCCTGCTAGCCAACTTCTCTCCATCCGCCCCTTCCCATCCCCTCCTCTGGTACCCACCATTCTGCTCTCTACCTCACTGAGGTCCACTTTCTTGCATGCTTTGCTTTAAATGTAAAATGTCCAAAGTGGAGTCCTTGATTCCCTCACCACCTGGCAAACCAGTTCCTCTCCATCCCCAGCAATCCCATCTCACTCACTGGTGGCACCATTCAGCCATCTACTGGAACGAGAATTGGGGGTGCACTCTGTGATTCCTCCCTCGTTCTCACCTCTACATCCAATGTAGGGCCTGCCACTTCCACCCCCTGGGTATGCTTGCATCTCAGTTCCTTCCATTTCTGCCAGGACTGGCACAACATCTGAGCCACCCTCAGCTCGCCTGTCTCACAACAGCCTCCTTACTGGTCTAGATTACACTGCTGCCTCCACTTCATATATTTACCATGAAACAGCCAGAGTCAACTCTTGCAAAGGAAAATGCCAGACATTAAAATCACTTTTAACAACATTAAGGATACACCAAAAAGTAATTATTTCACTATTGAAATTGCCAGTTGTAAGGCTATAGATAAAATCAACTATATGTAAAACCTTTTTTAAAATTACATAGAAATGAACAAATTGATTTCAGGTAAGAAAGTATAACAGAAAAATATTTCCCATTTGATGGAAATTAATCTTTTAAATGTATAGAATTTACTTAGGCACCATTTAATCCCTTTTCACTTAAAGAAATGATTGCCATTATCTTCGTCTAAGCCTTGAAATTGTAGTTGCCATTTTTAAAACAGCAATAGACACAAGCAAAATTTTACAATTCAAGTCTTAACAAAATTTTTGCAAATGATCACCAAGGCTTTCCCCAGAGTAGCCATGGCAATAAAACTTCTGAATGTAAGATCTGCCTGAAATGATCTAATCAAACAATTACCAACAAATATTCATTCTTTGCTGTGGCATAAAAAGAAAATTAAAATGTTACACTTATATGCCTGTGGACTTTTGTAAACCTACTTTTAAAAATAAATCAGCCGGGCACGGTGGCTCACACCTGTAATCCACGCACCTTGGGAGGCCAAGGCAGGTGGATCACCTGAGGTCAGGTGTCCAAGACCAGCCTGGTCAACGTGGTAAAACCCCGTCTCTACTAAAAGTACAAAAATTAACGAGGTGTGGTGGCGAATACCTGTAATCCCAGCTCTTCTGCAGGCTGAGACAGGAGAATCACTTGAACCCAGGAGGCAGAGGTTGCAGTGGGCCGTGATTGTGCCACTGCACTCCTGCTTGGGCAACAGCGTGAGATTCTGTCTCAAAAAAAAAAAAAAAAAGGAAAGAAAAAGAAAAATCAGCTATTCCCCTTAACCCTTCCTATACATTCTGGAAATTAAAATGGCTTTTAACAATTTCAAAGATACATGGGAAAGTCATTGTTTAATCCTTGAAATTTTCAATAACTTTTCTTTTGAATTTACAGTTTACCTATTAACACAAAAGACTCCTGAGCCAGACAATCTGTTTTAAAAAAGAGAAAACAGGTCGTCTTATTACACTGCCTGAAACCCTCCCGTCACACCTCGGATGAGACCCACATCCAACAAGGTTCAGCATGATCTCATTTTTCTCTCTCAACTTCATCTCATCCTTCTTTTCTTCTAACTTTATTATTTATTATTATTATTTAGCACCAGGTCCGTCGACACATCCCTGTAACTTTTTAAGCATCGGATACAATGACTTCCTCTTGGTCCCTGGAACACCCTCTGTTTTCCTGGTTAATGGTGGGGTTAGTAGGAGGTTAGGAGAGGGGGAGGGAGTGAGGGGTTTTGCTTGATTGTTGTTTTTGCCTCGGGGCCTTTGCACAAGCTCTTCCCTCTGTCCAAAGACACGCTCCCTTCCACTTTCTGCTGACTTTATCTCATCTTTCAGGGCTTATCTCAAATACCATCTTCCCAGAATAGCCCAGCAGGAAAAGGGTCTGATAGAGCAATGATGGGTAGATTAGGTAAACAGCACGTCACCTCTCTCTAAAGCCAGTAAATATGTCTCTTATATTTACTCTCTGTCTGGTAGAGCAGCACTTCTTTGTATCTGTTGTTTATTCATCAATAGTTTGAGGTTAGGGATTAGCAGTCAGGATAGCACTATTGTGAACATCTGTGACAATTAATATTGATTGCATGCTTACTATGTTCCAGAAATTGTGCCTTATGATACAGCCCTTACCCACCTGCTCAGGCACAATGCCTTCACCCTTCACTTGGGAAGTCAACATCATTATCTCCATTTTACGGATAATAACACAGAATACTAAGTACCTTGTCCAAAGTCCCAGGATAGCAAGTGACAGAGCTGGGAATGCAGGCAGTCCAAGCTCAGAATCTACTTCCTGAAGCACTAAACATACTCCAGTGCACCCAAAGTCCTTATTAGGTCCTAAGATACAAAATTAAAATTGACAGTTGCTGAGCTCAAGAAATTTTAGGTTACAGGAAAGACAATGCAGATGAACAATTTTAGTAGAATGATTACCGCTCTGGTGGTGGAGTGAACAAGGTGCAGTTAGAACTCAGAGAAAGGGCAGGGTGTGGTGGCTCACACCTGTAATCCCAGCACTTTGGGAGGCCAAGGCAGACAGATCACCTGAGGTCAGGAGTTTGTGACCAGCCTGGGGAACATGGTGAAACCCTGTCTATATTAAAAATACAAAAGTTAACTGGGCGTGGTGGCAGGAGCCTGTAATTCCAGCTACTTGGGAGGCTGAGGCAGGAAAATCACTTGAACCCAGGAGGCAGAGGTTGCAATGAGCCAAGATCATGCCACTGCATTCCAGCCTGGGCAACAGAGTGAGACTCTGTCTCAACAACAACAACAAAAGAACTCAGAGAAAGGATTCCTGAAGTCAGCCCTCAGGTGAAATGACCCTGTAAATCTCAGACTTAGAGGGTGAGTGAGAGATTGCCAGGTGTCAGTGGGGACAGAACAGCGGGGAAAGAGAAGGGGACCAGCTTATTCAGAAGGTAGAAAGTTTAGGGAACTGAAGTAGGTCCATGTTTTCAAGAGCTTAAAGTATATTACAGAAGAGCAGTAAGAGATGCACCAAAAGGCAGGTAAGGGCTAGATCATAAGGACCTCTGTCATGCAATGGATGGTTGGGTTTCAACTACGGATGATGGGGAGCCAAAGAATCACATTCAGGGTAAGGCTCTGATCTGACTTGCCCTTGACAGAAAAACGAATGACTGTAATGGAAATCTGGAAGACAAGAGGAAGGTGACATGGTTTGGCTGTGTCCCCACCCAAATCTCATCTTGAATTCCCATGTGTTGTGGGAGGGGCCTGGTGACAGGTAATTGAATCATGGGGGCAGATCTTTCCTGTTCTGTTCTCATGATAGCAAATAAGTCTCACAAGATCTGTTGGTATTATAAGGAGGAGCTTCCCTGCCCAATCTCTCTTTGTGTGCTGCCATCCATGTGACTTGCTCCTTCTTGTCTTCCATCATGATTGTGAGGCCTCCCCAGCCATGTGGAACTATAGGTCATTAAATCTCTTTCTTTTATAAATTGCCCAGTCTCAGGTATGTCTTTATTGGCAGCGTTAAAACGGACTAATACAGAAGGATTGTCTCCACTTTCACTGAGTGTCGAAAACAAAGCTATAACCCATCCTCTACCAACTCTAACACTTACTGACAGAATTTCATACTTTTTCCCTGGTTTAACTGATCACATGATATTGTTAACTCAGCTTCCCCAGGGAGCTGCCCATTAGCGTTGGGTAGGTCATCACTTGGCTGAGCACCTAGGGACCAGCGATCATTGCCAGAGAAGCTTTCAGGAGTTGGCCTGGCTCCTGTCAGCTTCCAGGGGCTTGGCAGTATTTGGCTGACCTTTCCATCCTCTGCTCTCCCACACTGGTGAATGTTGGTCATGACCTGTGTCTTAGGTCAGTTTTCCTAGAAGCTGAGCTGAGCGGTAGATTCTTGTACAAGTGGTATTTGGGGGGCACACTCTCATAAGGGACCTGAAGGGAGAGGAGAGAAGTAGGAAATAGAAGCAGAGCAGCTAAGAAAAGATGCCATGTCTTAGTCAACTTGAGCTGCTACAACAAATTACCACAGACTGAGGACTTACACAACACATGTTTATTTCTCACAGTGCTGGAGGCTGGAATTTCAAGATCAGAGTGCCAACATAGGCAGGCTCCGGTGAGGACTCTCTTCCTAGCTTGCAGACTGCCACTTTCTTGCTGTGTCCTTACATGGAGAAAAGGGAGCAAGCTAGCTCTCTGGCCTCTTCCTATGAGGGCACTAATCCCATTAACAGGGGATCCATCTTTATGACCCAATTATGTCCCTAATACCATCATCACATTGGGATTAGGGTTTCAACATATGAATTTTGGGGGGACACAAGCATTCAGCCTGTGTCATGTGATTTCAGCTGGAGTCCAGCCTCAGCTTGATCCCACAGTTGCTCTGGAACATAAATGGCACCACAGAGTTTTTTCCTCTTGGAAGATAGGGGTCTGGGCTTTTGTATCCCTGTATCCATCAGTCATTGGCTGAGGGTGCCTTGATGGGATTGATAAGGAGGGACAGGGAATCTTGCAGACATTGAGGTGGCTCCCGTCTGTGTGGGCTGTAGTTGTGAGCTGGAAGCTATTGACACTGAAGAGCTGGGCTTTGCTGTGTCCCCCAGTAAGAGAGATCTTGGTGTGGAACAAAAGGTTAAAGATCATCTTAGGGGAGAATTTCTCAACCTCAGCAGTTTGAGGGCTGGACATTTTTTTTGTTGTTGGTGGGGGGAGCTGTCCTGTGCATTGGAGAATATTTAGCAGCATCCCTGGTCTCTACCTGCTGGATGCCAGTAGCACCTTACCACCATCACCAGCCCAATCTCTAGACATCACCAAATGTCCCCTGGGGCACAAAATTGCCCTCCCCTCCCAAACCACCATACTATTCTATGATGTCATTGGCCAACCCATGGAGAAAGCTCTCTGCAGTTTCACAGCTTGTTCACCAGGGGTGTAGCAGCTCACACACATTGTGAATGAGTGTGTCCACATGTGAGTAGAGAGAAGCCTCAAGCTTCTCTGAATATGACTTGCCAAACCAAGACTGTGTCAAGCCAGAATGAAGAGGAGGATCAGTGAATCTGATGGCTATCTAGCAAATAGCATTAGCAGAATGAAATGACTGAGTGAACATGGGGGTTAAGGGAGAGATAGACTGTGAGGTTTCTGGCTTTGGCAAATGCAAAGGAGTTCAAGTTTGGAGGGAGAAAGAACAAGTAAGATTCGGATTCATTTAGTTCGAAGTGCTGTTAGCTCCCCTACAGATATGTCTGGAAGGCACATGTCTGGGCTAGGCTGGGGTGCTCAATCTGGGAGTCATCACTGTCAAAGTCAAGGGCAATTGTTTAGGGAAGGTACCTGTTGAGAAAGAATAGGGCTGAGAAAAGAGCTGTGGGAAACTTCACATTTAGGGAATAGAAGGAGTATGAGACAGTCCCAAAAGGGACTAACATGGTACATCCAGAGAGGTAGAAGGAGAACCAGGGGAGAGTAAAGCCATGGATCATGGAAACAGGTAGGAGAAACTTTTGATCTAAAAAAGAAGGTATAGTTTCTTAGCCTGTCAGCAGACTTCACTTCCCAAGGATGCTAGGGTTTCATAAATTATCACTAATATTGTTACATAAATATGTTAATGAAAGTTCAACCCCATCGTAAGTGCATCAGAACAGTGATGCAAAGCCCTATGGTGTGTCAGTATCACCCAGGGAGCTTGCGAAAGCACAAGCTCCTGCACTAGAAGAAATTGTTGCTTAAAAGAATCCCATGATTCAACTCATGGAATGGGAGGAAATATTTGCAAGTCATATATCTGATAAGAGCATAATTCCTGGAATATATGAAGAACTCCTACAACTCAACAACAACAACAACAAAAAACAACCCAATTAAAAATTGGGCAAAAGCCTTGAATAGTCATTTTGCCACAAAAGATATATAAATGGCCAAAAAGCACATGGAAAGATGTTCAACCTGACTAGACAATGGGGAAATGCAAATCAAAACCACAATGAGATACCACTTCATACCCGTTAGGAGAGCTGCTATCAAAAATATAAGTCAGTAAAAGAAAGAAAATAACAAACATTGACAAGGATGTGCAGAAATTAAAACGCTTGTGCACTGCTCATGGGAATGTTAAATGGTACAGCCACTGTGGAAAACAGTATAAAGATTCCTCAAATAATTAGAAACAGAATTACCATAGGATCCAGCAATTGCACTTCTGGCTATATACCCAAAAGAATAAAAGCAGGATCTTGAGGAGATATTGGTACACCCATGTTCATAGCAGCATTATTCACACTAGCCAAAAGGCTGAAGTAACCCAAGTATTGATAGACAGTTGAATAGATAAAACGTGCCAGAAACACACAATGGGATATTATTCAGCCTTAAAGGTGAAGGAAATTCTGACACATGCTACAATATAAATGAACCTTGAGGTTATTATGCTAAGTGAAATAAGTCAGTCACAAAAGAACAAATGCTATATGACTTCACTCATATGAGGTCCTTAGAGAAGTCAAAAATCATCCACAGAAGGTGGATTGGTACCAACCACGGGCTGGCAGGGAGGGAACAATGGGGAGTTCGTGTTTAATGGGCATGGAGTTTCAGTTCCATGAGACAAATGAGTTCTGAAGATTGGTTGTACAGCAATGTGAGTAAACAACACTATGGAACTGTACACTTAAAAATGGTTATGATGGCAAAAAAAAAGAATCCAATGAAAAATTATTTGTAGAGAAAACTCATTTGACAAAACAAAAGTAAAATAACTGCTCTATGAATATAAATTGGTATGTTTTCATACTTGCCTAAAGCCAGCTACAGTATTCTAACAATTACTGGCAGTAAATTATTTAAATTTTGGAGGGGAGTGTTTTATGATCTATTTTTTCTATAATCGACTTATAAAGACAATTCCTAGATTAGAAAATTAGAAGGAAATATGGATCCTTGGGAATGGCACTTTCATTTTTAGCATCCTCTGCTACCCTGAGATGAGGGATTTTCCTTCAGGCAGTGTTCCCAGCCAGGCCTTGCCTATGCAGACCTTCCAACAATGTTTGCATTTTTCAATACTGAGCTGTCTGCAGGGAGTTCCCTGAATGAAGATGCAGTTCCAGGATGAATCAGACTCATCAGAAA
The DNA here is from genome assembly GCF_000951035.1 of Colobus angolensis palliatus. Taxonomy (NCBI): domain Eukaryota; kingdom Metazoa; phylum Chordata; class Mammalia; order Primates; family Cercopithecidae; genus Colobus; species Colobus angolensis. Next base: position 5,235,584 of record NW_012115766.1, read on the forward strand.
GCTGACTTGATATAGTGGCACTGCTTCCCTCAGGAATGGCCAGGCCCTCCCACGCCACCTCTAAGTCACAAGGGATCACGGAGGGGAGAGTTCCTCACACAGACAGCAGAGAGGAACAGAGTGCTTACTCGCGTCCCATTCATCTCTGTACAATTTGACTTGGCTAAAAAACAAAACTTCCACCCAGATTCATTCAATATTTATTGGATGTCAACTGTATGTGAGTCACCAGATGATAATTTTGAAAATGAGGACAGAACATTTTTCAAGTAGTTTTATTGAGATGTAATTTACATACAGCCGGGCACAGAGGTAGCTGTAATCTCGGCTACTCAGGAGGCTGAGGTGGGAGGATAGCTTCAGCCCAGTTTGAGACCAGCTTGGGCAATACACTGAAATCCCCATCTCTAAAAATGTAAAATAAAATAAAATACATAGAGTAAAATGTCCCCTCTTAGTATGCAGTTCTATGAGTCTGACAGATGTATATCATTGTATAACCAGCACCACGGTCAAGACATAGAAGATTTCCATCGCCCCAAATCGTTCTCTTGTGCTCCTTTGCAGTCAAGCCCTGCCCATACCACCAGTTCCTGGCAACCACTAATCTGATTTTTGTACCTGTAGTTCTGTCTTTTCCAAATTTCAAATAAACAAAATCATAAAGTATGAAAGGTACGTAGATTTTGTGTCTGGCTTCTTCCACTTAGCATCATGCTTATGAGACTCACTCATATCCTTGCATGTATCACCAATTCACTCCCTCTTCAGTACTGAGGAGTAGTCCATTGTGTGGATGTGCTACAATTTATTTATCCATTCACTAGCTGACAAACATTCAAATTCTTTCCAATTTTCAGCATTGTAAATAAAGCTGCTAAAAACACTTGCATATAGGTCTTTGTGTGGACATAAGTTTGTATTTCTTATTGAAAAATACCTAGGAGTGGGGTAGCTTAGTCATTTGGAAAGTGTGTATTTACAAGAAACTGTCAAATTGTTTTCTCAGATGGTTGTGCTCTTTGACATTCCTACCAGCAGTGTCTTAATTATTCAAACCCACAGTATTCATGAACATTATATGATTAGCAATGAGTGGTTAAGTGTTGAAACTTTCCAATCTGTAAACCCAGAATTGTGCCTTTCCCAGTTGTTTCCATGTTGCATACTTTTCTTTATAAAACAGTAATATAAAAGTATCTTAATGAGGCCGGGCGGAGTGGCTCATGCCTGTAATCCCAGCACTTTGGGAGGCCGAGGCATGCAGATCACGAGGTCAGAAGATTGAGACCATCCTGGCTAACATGGTGAAACCCCATCTCTACTAAAAATACAAAAAATTAGCCAGGCATGGTGGCGGGTGCCTGTAGTCCCAGCTACTCAGGAGGCTGAGGCAGGAGAATTGCCTGAACCCGGGAGGCAGAGCTTGCAGTGAGAGGAGATCACGCCACTGCACTCCAGGCTGGGCGACAGAGCAAGACTCTGTCTCAAAAAAAAAAAAAAAGTATCTCAATGATCTTATTAGGTTTAAGAAACTATAGCAAGACGGCGTTTTGCTTGTTTGGCCCACAGCAAAACAGAAGTATGAGATAATGGAACAGTAAATCCGTGGTGATAGAAGAGGTCTTAAACACTGTCCCCCAAGGGACGCTTGCCTCCTGTCTTACTGTGTAAGGAGTCATCCAGGTTCCACTGTAATCTGACTTCTTTTGGGGGATCTTACTTCCTCCTGAGGCAGCTGTATCGATCAGCAGTCTGTCTGTTACCAAAAGATACAGTTACCAGGAACGGTGTAAACTGTAGATAATCACTCTCATTTCAGGCTTCTCTGGCAGGCCCTGCCATCTTGGGACCACTTTGACTATGTGACAGGTTTATTATTGTTGGTGGGACACGGGTGTGTGTTTGAGTCCAGTCGGTTTCTCTGAAGTTCTTGCCCATGTGTCTTTGCTTGGGACACGGGAGCCTACTTCATTTCAATTCTTATTTTATCTGACATCTTTTCATACATTTCAAACATGAAAGCAGCTCTCATGTTTCCTAAGGTATCTCTTCTTTACCAGACTAAACATCACTATGTCTTTTTTTTTTTCCAGGTTTTAAAAATAACCCTTTTTTTTAAAAAAAAAAAAAGTTAATATGTGCATTATAGAAAACTGAAAAACACAAGAAGCAAAGAACAAAGTCATCCACAATCACAAGCAGTTTACAGTTTGACGAATCTTTCCAGGTCTTGTGTGTGTGTAGACACAACATCCAATTTTATGGGACTGAGATTGTACAGTATATATCATGCTTTTTCACACATCATGAATATTTATCAACTCAAAATCCCACAGCTGTAGGAGAATTTTGATAACCAAGAATAGACTACACCAACTCACTCTGTTAGAAAAAAAACATAATCCTGCCTTTCTTGAGACAAAATCTTCAAAAACTTCACAGAAGACCAAAATGGCAACACACCTCTGCCACTGGCAGAGTTCCGATTAAAATACCGCAATGCTCGATTTAAAATGAAACACATGGCCAGGCGCGGTGGCTCACACCTGTAATCCCAGCACTTTGGGAGGCCGAGGTGGGTGGATCACGAGTAAGGAGATCAAGACCATCTTGGCTAACACGGTGAAACCCCGTCTCTACTGAAAAACACAAAAAACTAGCAGGGCAAGGTGGTGGGTGCCTGTAGTCCCAGCTATTCGGGAGGCTGAGGCGGGAGAATGGGGTGAACCCGGGAGGTGGGGCTTGCAGTGAACCGAGATGGAGCCACTGCACTCCAGCCTGGGGGACAGAGCAAGACTCTGTCTCAAAAAAAAAAAAAAGAAAAAAGAAAAAAGAAAAAGAAAGAAAGAAACACACAGCAACAGAATACACTAAGTATAATGTTTCTGAGAGAAATCTTTAGCAGATCTATACCATGAAAATATTAGCAAGAAAGTATGTGTCCACTGAATTACTTAATGTATTCCCATAGCACAGCCAAAAGAGATGCACACACATCAATGGCTATCGTCAAAATGTAAATATGTACACATCTGCATACGTCTCTCTTTATACACTTCTTTCTGTCCCTCTGCTGCCAACCCAATGAACAAGTCCTGACATACACTGCTCGGAGGTGGTTTAACAACTCCATATCCAAGATGCATCTTTTCTATCAGCTATAACAAAAAGATATTTACAAATTGATTAATGCACTAGCTCTACTTTTTATCATACATTATCTCTCCAGGACATTCGTAAAGCTTAGACATTGCAAAATAATGAATTTTGTCCACAATAAACACAGGTACTTTACCAAAAATGCTCATATAGACCTATGGTTATCATCTAAAACCATCTTCTAGATATGCAGATACTAGCGAAAAGCCCTTCCATTCACCCTTCCTCTTTCTCTCTTCCACCATCCCAGTGACTAAGTATAGGACGTCTAGCTCCAAAAGGTGGATTAACAGAGGTCACTCCCAGACAGGCCTTCCTAAAAGCTGACAAAAAAGCATTTATAAAGGGATGGCTTTGCTACCTCTGCTTTTCACATTCTTTGAGCATTAGGACTTGTTTATCCTTTAACACATAACAATGTTAACTAAAATGCATACGTAGAACAACGGTGAGACCACCTGAACTAATCCAATTCAAGGACACAGAACCCTTCTCCCTACATACCTCCTCCTCCCCGACCCGCAGCCACCCAGTGAATAGTCAGCATACTCTCCAAAACATCAAGTTTAACAATTCCATTCCCAAATACAACCACTCCTAGAAAAGAATGAAAAAAATGTTTAGAGAGTGTTATTTTAGCCCTTTTCTTTTAACCCATGATGTGTACTTTTAAACATCTAGAAAGACTAGATGTTTCAAATGGGACCTAAGTTTTCCACTATCTTATCTACACAGTAGCACTGAATAAATCAATGGTGCATACACATAACACAGGCTATAATTTGAAAGTGTCTTTTAAATAGGAATATTCTGACCTAGAACACTTTCCCTTCTGAGCTCTGTCAACCCAGTGGACAGGTATAATCATCGGTACTGCTTAGACGGGATTTTTAACAACTTCACTTCTGTGTTTTTAAAAACAGTCTTCCCTATGAATCTTAACACAAAGTCACTCCATGTTTTAGTTTACTAACTCTACTTTTGTCATTCACTAGCAACCTCTTTAACATCAAGAAAGACTAGACATTGTAAATTAGGACTCCTTTGTCCACTTACCTACACTATACACACAGCACAATAAGAGAAAATGCAGACATAGGGACAATGGTCAGTGTGCCTCACCATAAACACACTGGTAGAAAGCCCTTTGCACTTTCTGCTCCTCCTTCCTTTCTGAACCAGCACAAATATAATAATGTGTACTGCTCAAGGAAGTGGTTAGATCCATTTCCAAAAGACAATATTTCATATAAATCAAAAAGATATCTACAAAATGTGTTATTTACTACCTCTACTTTTAACATACTTTGTGCCCTTCTAAACATCTAGAAAGACTAGATGTTTCAAATACGGACTGTATACTGTGTATATAGATACACAGTAGTGTGGAATAAACTACACACAGGTAACAATGGTTATATCTTAAAGTGTCTTCTAAATAGGAACATTCTGGTTTAGAATCCTTCATTCCTTCCAACTCCTCTCCACCACCAACCTGGTAGATATAGGCACATGTGTCATTAGAGCTGATATTACCATTTCAATTCCAAAACTCCTTTTCAGAAGACAGCCTTTCTATGAATTTTAACAATGTGTACAAAATGTGTTCATTTACTAACTCTACTTTTCTCATACAAGGCAACCTCTTTAATATCTAGAGACTAGATATTATAAAATTAGGACTTATTTGTCCAGTAACAGCTCAGAGGAGACCCACAGTGGGTAGCTCCTCTCTGTAGGCAAGTCAGTCCAGTCCAGTGTTCAGCTCTTAGCAGAGAGGAGGCCCTGGAAAGGGTAGCTCCTCTCTGCTGCTGGTCCTCCAGACATCTGCTGCTCTAAGCAGAGAGGAGGCCCTGGAGAGTGATTGCTTCTTTCTGCAGCTGGTTATCCTTCATCTCCAGCTATCAGCAGAGACATAGCTCCTCTCTGTAGCTGGTCATCCCAGCCATGTCTCTCCATCCTCTCTGTCCTCTGCCCCGCTCTGGCTGACTCTGGGGCTTTTATGGGCCTCAGAGGGGGAAGTGCTTGCTGATTGGTCCATGGACAGCCATGGACAGGCCCAGGAAGAAACATCATCAGTTTTCCCTCCAGGCCACAGGACAGGCAGCCCGGACCCTCCAGGCCACAGGACAGGCTTCAGGCCTGCCCTGGCCTGAAGGTGGGGCTTCACCGGGGAGTTGCCCTCTTCTGCCCAGGAGACTGTCTGCCTCCCACGGCCATCCATGGTACCCAGGCTGCTGGTACCAAAGGGCACCTGCAGGCTGGCACCCAGTAGCCCTCACTCCCCCTCAGCTTCTCCTCCTGAGCTCCTCTGTTCCCAAAATCCAGAGGGGGCCAAGGAAGCAGGGGGCTGGCACATCAGCATTGCCCCCAGCATCTGCATACCCTGTCGGGCTGTGACAGTGTCAGAGCTTGCCCCCAACTCTGAGATCAGAGTGGGGAGAGACCTGGCAATGGGAGTGGGCTCCTCTGAGCCTGCAAGGGCAACAGAGCAGGGCTTCCCAGGGCCCCCAAGAGTGCAGAAATGCCTGGGTCTGCAACCCTGGTTTAGGAAGCTGCAGCTATTGGGGGTGGCTAGTGGGATGGGGGTGTTGGGGTGGGGAGGGGGATGTGGCAGGGGCTCCTACCTGCTCTGTGGAGCCAGAGGCCCAGATCCAAAGCCACAACTTGGGCAGCTACAGCCCAACCCAGGAGGGCGGGGCTCCTGCCTACTCCAGGCTCCGAGAGCACAGGGGTGCCTGGGTTGCAGCAGCAGCTTGGGAAGCCACAGTTGCACCTGCAGAGCTCCTGCCCTGCCAACTCAGAAGGAGCAAGGCTTCCGCTTGTCCCTGGCTTCGGCTGGCTCTGTGGAGCATGGCACCCAACCGCGCCCCCTCGCAGCCTGGGGCAGGGGCTCCAGGTCCTTGCTGGGTATTAGCTGGCATCTGGGGCAAGGTCAACGTACCCGTTGCTACAAGCTCCCCCTGTGGCCCCAGCACTCAGAGGCGATTGGAGCTTCCCTTTGCCTGGCATGTAACCTGGCCAAGCACCATCGTGCAGCCCCCAGGGCAGCGGGCTGTGAGGGAAGTGGTGGTGGGGGGGTTGCTTGGCTCCTCCCTGTGCCCACCCTGCAGTGGCCTGTGTGATGGCAGTGGCCACACCAGACAGCCAGCGGCTGCCATCACAACCAGTCATTAGCTTGTTCCAGCATCCAAGCCAGATGTCTCATGCCACGTGGCTGGCATGAGAAAGCTTGAGGAACATCTAGAAATCTGGACACTCGTCTGGGCACGGTGGCTCAAGCCTGTAATCCCAGCACTTTGGGAGGCCGAGACGGGCGGATCACGAGGTCAGGAGATGGAGACCATCCTGGCTAACACGGTGAAACCCCGTCTCTACTAAAAAATACAAAAAACTAGCCAGGCATGGTGGTGGGCACCTGTAGTCCCAGCTACTCGGGAGGCTGAGGCAGGAGAATGGCGTGAACCTAGGAAGTGGAGCTTACAGTGAGCTGAGATCGCGCCACTGCACTCCAGCCTGGGAGACAGAGAGAGACTCCGTCCCCCCCCAAAAAAAAATTAATAATAATAATAATAATAATGCATGTAAGTAAAGCGTATACCCTATGCAGGGGAAATTGATGTGGGGGGCACCTAAGCCTTAATGTAAGTAATAAATCTCATGTAGTGCAGTTTGGGCAGTGCTCAAGAGACCATGAGAAAGACAGGTGTGAAGCTGAACTTCTTAAGTGATCCTGTTTGGGCAATGGAGACCAGCAGCCTGAAAACTAGCTGTGTCTACAAAGTAAGAGAGGGGTGAATCACAAAGGCCAGTCCTGCTGGGCCCAACCAATTCACAGAAGGCAAAGAACTGCTTTGGGCACTCCAAATCCAGGTGGGAGAAATCAAGGGCTACCAGGTAAAAACCCTGCAGGTTTTTGGTTCTTTTCTAAGAGACAGGATCTCACTCTGTTGCCCAGGCTGGAGTGCAGAGGCATGACCATAGTTCACTGCAGCCTCGAATTCCTGGGCTCCAGCAATCCTCCCACCTCAGCCTCCAGACTAGCTGGAACTGCAGGCAGGTGCCACCATGCCCCGCTAATTTTAAAAATTTTTTTGTGGAGATGGGGTCTTGCTATGTTGCCCAGGCTGGTCTCAAACTCCTGGCCTCAAGCGATCCTGTTGCCTCTACTTTCTAAAGCATGGGATTACAGGCGTGAACCACCACAGCCCGTGTGTGTTGTTAACAGACATTTTATTGCGCCCATGGAGTATCTGTAGTTCTCTGGTTTGGATTTTGGTGCTCCTCCACTTCTGTTTAAACAGGGGATAGAGATTTCCTTTATATTAGACATGGACATGAAACCACGGTGTAAGGGTGGTTTGGGTCGCCACCTGCTCTAATCCCAAGGAGCAAACCTTTTGGAAAAAGTAGTATCCTCGGAAAATTCTGCAGCCTCCTCGTCCAGAAAAGCCACTTGGTCTCCAAAAGGTTTCCTGCAGTGCTGGGCAAACGCGCCTCCTACCCAGAGAGGCAGCTGCCTATCGCTTTCAAGGACAAAGTTTGAACCGAGTGTGTGGTGTGGTGTGGTGTGTGTGTCGCTCATTTCCACCGGGAGAAACTCCCACGGATGGCACCGAAGGGAAGGAGACTGCATCTGATTTTCTCCGCCCGCCCAGGCTCCGTGCGGCAACTCTTCGGTTCTGTTGTTTACTTCACCCCACCGCCCCCCACCTCCTAGTTTTTGTTCAGCCCGGGGAAGCCGCGCCGCGGCTCCTCAGATGTTATTTATCTTTTCCTGCGAGGGGCTTGTGACAGTCCAGGGTGTTGTGTATCCTGTGCGATTGTTTATCGCCCGGTCCATGCGGTGGCCTGAGCAGCCTCGCGCCGGCACTTCACGTACCGAACCCCGGGACTACGTGAGCCGGCGGAGGGCGGGGAGGTGGCGCTCGGGCGCCG